>NW_020884903.1:2617389-2887178 GCF_003945725.1 Corapipo altera
ATACGGTCTTTAAAATTGTGTCTGAGTAAACAAAAAGATGCCATAAAAAGCAGCTCTAGGATAAAAAAATTTAATCAATAGTTTAATTTAATAAATAGTTTATCCCCAAGATATGTGATAGGATCACTAGCTGATTGTAGAAACCCCATGATAATTAGGTTTCATCCTGTTTAGGCATGTAAATCAGACAAAGAATGGGGATACCTAGTTTTGTGAACTTACATCATTAGGTCTGTCTTGGTTCTATCTCCACAGTCTTTCATAAACTAAGATTTTGGGGTTTTCACCTATTTTTGTAAAAATTCCCCCTGCAATTCACCTCTTCCCCCTTTTCCTGGTGGGCTTTCTTTGTTTCAGGTCTTGTCTAAAAATGGTGAGTGATAATGATGACAGACAGGCCAAACTGAATGTTAACTTTATGTAAAAATACTTTTTAAAAAAAAATTGATATCTGCAACAGTATACATAAAGTACATTTTACACTCGGTCAGTTTTGGCAAGACTGAAATCAAAGAGCATTTGTAGTGTCATACCTTTTAAAATAAATTCTCTGATTTGAAGTCTCCCAATCCCAAATTATAATTTGATTAAAAAACCATCAGTTATTTAGCCTACTTAAAAAAAAGTCTGGTTAGTCTCAAATAACCTGTAATGTGATTATTAGAATAAAAACAACAGGTAAGTGTTGATCTTGCAAAGGTCAGATTTGTTTTCTTTCACTACCTTATTAGTCTAAAGAGAGAAAAGTGAATTTTTCATAATAATTAAACATACCAGCAGGTCAACTGCAGGTCGTAAAAATATTTTCATTGTGAAGATAGTCTTGTTACACAGTTGATTATTCAGGAAGAATAACAAGTTGCAATTACATAATGTGGTAATTTGTTGATCTTTCTTGGAAATTATGTTTTCTAGATTTTCTGTTTATAGGAGGATCTTGGTTTTGTTTTCTGACCCCTTCAATTTCAGTCTTTAAAGTAGTCCAAAAGTGGCACAGTCATACTTCTTTTAGCACTTGCTTGACATCCAGGAGAGCAAAACAGCTGACCCCTTAATGTTGCATGGGTACATCACAGTAACACAATTCCTGTACTTGTGCATCCCGTAGTTACAGAGGTTAGTGGGGCTGTTGAAGGGATCGTTTACACACTGCTTGATGGATTTGGGCTTCCTGTTCAGCTATAACAAGTTCCTCTAACTGTTGTTTGGGCTTGAGGCAGGAAAGCAGAGGCAGTTTTATGTGTGTTTGTTGGTTTGGTTAAATAAATATGTCATAAACTTGATTAATTAGGTATCACAATAGTACCTTGATATCTCTACATTGTTCAGTGCATTGTGAAGTCTCTTCATGACATTTTAAGATTTCTCTTTCCCTGAGGACAGGAAGCAGCAGTCAGTCATGATGTGTTTCCTCTTTAAAATAACTTCATTCAGATTGCCATAATCACTCAGAGCTCCATAACTGTTTCTCAGCTTCATCATCTGCAAAATTGATCATCTTGACCTGTCTTCTGCAGTTGTTAGCAATGAACATATTAGTATTTTGTTGTATATCATTCAGTCTTATAACTTCCTTAGAAGCACTTATTTGAAGCAGTTCATATTTTAACTTCACGTGGTCCTACTAATCCTGTTACTTCTTACAATTTGGACTGTGATGGGATTCTTGTACATGAAAACAGACTATCATGAGCCCCAAAAATTGAATTTGGTCTTTTATTTCCTTTATTCACTAAGGTGATTATTTTACCAAATGAAATACACTGTTTGGCATGTTTTTGGTTTGAGAAGTCCATATGTTACATTATTTAATAATTTAGTTTCCTAAAACATATAGAAATTACTTGACTGTGAATTTGTAAATTATTCAGTTTTAAAAAACAAAAATAAAATAAGGAAAAAGAAACAACAATCAAACAAACAAACAAAAAAACCTAGATACATTATTGATTGCCTCAGGATCTGTCATGCATAAGTTGTCCTAAAATAATTGCCAGCGTCTTTGATGTTTCTTGTGCCAAAACATTTAAGTCCTGTGAATGAATTTCATTGAACTCTGCTACAAATAAGTGCTCAAATGCTCCTAAATCACAGTTTCACATAACTTGACTGTTTTGAAATAATTTTTGAAAGCGTTAGGTGAAAAGCTTATGTTGCAGAAGGAAAATATTTGGAAGGATACTGTCTAGATAGATTTGGCTGCATGTTATGAAATTTATTTAATGAATATGATTGAACATAAAGTCACTTGAAGAGTGTCAATTTTTTTTCTTAATAACGTGTGAAAAATTCCCTCGTGTTTTGTTTGTAACTGCTGAAGAACACCAAAAAGTGACAATAATCTGAATATAAAAGAAGATACTTTTATTCCATAGACTTTGAAAACAAAATGCTCAAAATCTAAAAAAAAAAAAAAAAAAAAACACCAAAAAAACCACCCACCCAAGTAATTGACTTCAACAGTCAATTTTGTACATGAAATTCTATCTAAATTTAATTTCTTAAACTGATGTTATTCCTCTATTATTATTTCTCTATTATTATCTATATTATTATTGCTCTTCAAAATGTATAAACATCAAGTACACAGCTGTGAAAAGTTTTCTGTAACCACAAGAAAAAGAACAGCTAAAAAGCTGAATTTCCTAAGTGTTTAGTCATCTCCTGTTAAGGTGCAGTGTACTGTGTGATGGTATTCTTGGAGCATTGATTTATTTATTGATGTATAAAAATTTCTATTTTGTATGCCCTACGCCCTTCGTTTTGCTTCCTTCCACTCCTTTTTTCCTGTGTCGTTTTATCTTGTACACTCAGAACCAGGTTATATGCATGAGAAATCTTGGGGGGAAAAGCCTTATACAGGACATACTCCAGTAAAAGGATTATCAGGTGTACCTGCTATAGCCTTGAGACTTTTTTAGGTTTGTTGTAAAAGTAAAAGCTAGATGATCGGAAGACTTATTTTACTTACTTTACTTACTTATTTTTTCAAGCTGAGTATAGCTATAAAATTGTAAGGAAAAATTCAGAATGTAAACGAATGTGTTTTTCAAGAAAAAATCATGAGCAGTAAATAGCATAAGCTAAGAAACAGCAGATCAAGCTGGACAAACTGAAATACGTTGTTTTGATGGAAGCACTAAATCAGTCAATAAAAGAGTTTGCTGTACATTATTCTTGGAGAGAGGACAACATATTCACAGTGAAAAGTTGAAAATGAGATTTTGTTATAGGGGGTTTTTTTATTGTCCTATGCAGATATTTTTATCAAGAGGTCAACAGTGTTGATTTGGATATTGAATTAATTTTTTAGATATTCAGGACCTTGAGATGCATGTAGTTTAAAAAAATCAGTTGCTTCTGTAAAAGAGATCTTGTTTCCTTTCAAAGAGGTTTCTTTGATATGTATGTAGGTCTGTAGCTTTCCATTCTTTAAATAGTCTTGCTTGCAATTGTTTAGCCTGTAAAATTATGTGTTTCTTATGTGGAATTCAAGATGAGAACTACTGATGTGCCTTCCTGTGCCTTAAGAGCGCTGCATTACTAGAGCTTGTGTCTGTAATCAAGCCTAGAAGATGAGATTTAGAGAAGGCTAGGAAGTCACAAAATGAGTTGAGAGGAAATGAATGAAACAAGGAAGAATGGAGAAGTGGAGAAAATGAAATGGTAACTAGGAACCTAAAAGGGACTTAAGCTTCTCATTTGTAATTTTTATCTCTCTGCAGAAGGTCAGTGAAGTTTTCCTCAGTGGAGTCCTCTTAAGATTTTCTGCTTTGCAGATAACAGGATTTCTTGGTTTTGGTGGGGATTTTTTTGGTTTTATGTCTGACTTGTTTATTCAGATGTGTAATTTTAGCTCCTGGTTTAAAACTTGAACATGAAACATTAAACAACTTCCATAAATATTGATAAAAGGAAAGAAGTTATGTATATAAAATAGCTGTATGATTTTGAAGGATTTGAATTTTGTAGAAGAAATTGCTTTAAGATGAAATAACAGGATGAGTTTGAGAGAAACAATCTTTTGACTAATTACTTAGCAAATATCAATATTAGAAAGTCTTTTCCTAATTTTTAACATGGTGTCTTGAGAGAAGTAGAAATAGATTGTAGTATCAGATCTGTATTTAAGATTGAAAATTGACCAGCTGATCTTACAGAATGTTTTAAGTGCTTGACTTTAATCTCTGAAAATTAAGGTTGTGACGTATACAGGCCTTCCTGCTGTAAAACAGGGTTTTCATCTTTTAGAATTTTTTAATAATCCTGCTTACAGCTTTACGTGCTTTAACTCAGTAGCTTATTATTCTAATATGATTAGAACAGGTAACCAACACTAACACAAAGGCAGTAAATTGGAGGTGTCATTTCTGTTTTTCACCACCTGCCACCAATCACCAGTTAACATACCTTAAAGGGATTGTTTTATTTCTAGAAAGACGTTCTGATGGAACAGCTGTTTCAGTTTTTAAACGTTCCTATTTCCAGAGAAGGAAGGTCCAGAGAAAAAGAAAATGAAGAAGGATGCCGGAAATAAGAAATCAGCACCAGTTAGCATTCTTTTTGGTTATCCTCTGTCAGAGCGCAAACAGATGGCACTTCTCATGCAGATGACAGCAAGAGACAACAGTCCAGGTGATCTTACAGGGTTAACAGTTTTCTTCCTCCTGCCTGCTTAATTCTGCCCCACTCAGAATATTGTGATCCCTGATGTTTTCTTCAACAGTCCTTGGTTTTTTGACATTTTTTAAATTATCCATAGTTCTGTTAGACACTGTTTTGCGTGGATGAGTAATTTGATGAAAAATTCTTGACCTTCTGTATTTATATGCAAAGCTTTGCATTATGATAGCTGTAAAAACTGAACGTTTCTTTTCTTCCTTTGATTATTTTTACCTCTCAGACACTGTTCTGTATGGATTGTTTCCTTTTTTCTGTCCTTGGAACCTGCTCTAAAAATAGTTAGATTTTGCAAAGTGCCCTGTTTCACATTGAAAATAGGCATTGTGTTGATACATAGGGAGTGTCAAATATGTCCTCTGTTTAAATATAATTATTCACATATTGTTGTCATCTTTGAATGCAAGTGTTAACACTCTTTCTACTTCACCTCATTTTATTAACCTACAGCAACCATTTAAAAATTCCTTTGTAGATTCCACCTTAAATCATTCCTTACAAACAACACCAACACAAAAGAAAACTCCAACCTCTTCTTCAAGACAAAAAGACAAGGTTAACAAGAGAAATGAACGAGGGGAAACTCCTCTACATATGGCAGCAATTCGAGGGGATGTTAAACAGGTCAAGGAACTAATCAGATTGGGTGCAAATGTGAATGTAAAAGATTTTGCAGGTAAGTTGATTACATGCATGTTCTCTTGACTGTATAAATTAAAAGAAACGCTGAAGCTGTTAACAGATTTTTCCTTTCAGTTCATGTTACATGCAAATGAAAAAAATACAACTTAGTAGAAATTCTCAAATCATGTTTTTTATTTCCAATGACGGTGGTAGTCCTGGGATTCTACAGTACATAGTGTGTTATTAGAACAGCATATTAATATCTGTAGGTTTCATTTGTGTCCAGGGCATTTGCATGGTAGGTGTTTACAGAAATATGTGTGCACAGTTGCTCAACTTTGTAGGATTACACTGGGCAAAGTCAGATAGTGGGATTGTAGGCTATGTGAGAAGATGCAAAGTTTAGTAATGATGAAAGTGCAGTGTACATTGTCTTCTCACTGGGACAGCTAGTGTACACCAAAGCAGATGAAAGTTTGCACTTGCCATTTAGTCCTGCTAGATTAAGAATAGTTTTGATATGTCAGTATTTGCTGTGATTTCAGCACTGATTCATAAACTTGAAGTTAAGTTTAACATATACAATGTTTTTAGTTTTATGGGTCAGAATGGTTATAGTGAGAATTGCGTTCTCACTGGGAATGGTTGGGATGAGTTGAGGTAGCCCGCCCATGTGGGAGAAACTAAGAACTATATGGTGTAATTAGTTGTCAGCTCAAACTTGGCACAAGAGAAGATATTAATGAGATGAACTGAAGTCTTGACTTTAGGTAAGAAACAGATCAGTAATTTCTCAGTTTGCAGAGAGTAGTTGAATTTGTATTTAAAGATGAGGTGGTCCAGGGCTGGCATGTAGTGGAAGAAAGGAAGCAGAACATGGCAGGATCTTCAGGAATTCGAGAGGAGAGATGAGACAAACTTGTTGACAAGAGCAATTTTAGAAAAAGAGGGGGAGGCTCAGGGAAAGACAGGCCTGTAGAAATCACAGGGAGAATAGAAATGTTTCAAGAGATGATATGGTGGGTTAACCTTGGCTGGCTGCCAGACACCCATGCAGCTGCTCTCCTACTTCTCCTCAACAGGGCAAGTGGAGAAAATAAGGTGGAAAAAATCCCATGTGGGCCGATTTAAAGACCATTTAAATAAGCAAAGCAAAAACTGTATGTGCAAGCAAAAGAAAAAGAAAAATTCATTCACTACTTCCCTCCAGCAGTCAAACATTCAATCACTTCCCAGGAAGCAGGACTTCAGCAGGTGTAATGGTTGGTTGGAAAAACAAACACCATTACCTACAAACATCCCTCCTTCCTTCTCCTTTCGCTGAGCTTTTATTGCTAACCATGATGTCATGTGGTATGGAATATACCTTTGGGGCAGTTAGGGTTAGCTGTCCTGGCTATGTCCCCTCCCAACCTCTTGTGCAGGAGGAGGGAGAGAGAAACCCATGATTCTATACAAGCGCTGTTCGGCAGTAGCTGGAACACTGGTGTGTTGTGACTATTGTTTCAGCCCCAAATGCAATGCTCAGCACTGTATGGGTGGCTCTGAAGAAAGTTGGCTTTGTAGCTTCATCCCAGCCTGACCTAATACAGATACTTAATTTTAAAGGCACGTGAAAGAAGAAGGACGACTGAGAACTGGTTGTGAGAATCTGTTGGGAACAAGTAGTTCAAAACCCTGGAGGAGGTGTTTTGGGATCAAGTTGAGATACTTCTCCATTGGTAATCCAAAGTGAGAAGCAGAGGTGGCTGAGCTTCAAAATCCTGTGCAGAGGAAGAAGTCAAGAAGAGGGGGAGGATTGAAGCAGTGAGTCATGAGTGGAGAAGAGTAGGAATTTAGGATACAGTGAAGTTTAGAGAATTAAGAGTTTTTTAGCTAAGAATTTGGCAGAACTAGAGGAGCAGAAAATGAATTAGTAATGGAGGAAGTAACCCTGCTTGTGGGATATCTGCCAGAATGATACTGCCATGTGAGAACAAGAGTAAAGGAAACAGATGTTGAGAGCAAGTCAGGACTAGAGTTGGCAGGCTGGACATTGTGATAGGATGGAAAAGCAAAGCAGTAAAACATAGAGAAGAATGAATTACGGAGAGAATTAACAAGGGAAAAAAAACAGGGATCAGAGGGCTGAGAGCCAGAAGAGGGTCATCATGTTGGGTGAGTGCAGAAAGGGAGAACGACAAGAAAGTGTCAAGAAGGAGGTGGTAGCCAGGCAGTGTTGGAAGTGAGTGACCCACGTGATGATTGGAGAGGAAACTTAGTGTATGAAGATCAGAAAGAAGTGTTTTGCTGTAGAATAACTTAGAAACTTCTTTTTTTTTTTTTCATTTAAATGAGTGACAACTGGGAAGTTGAGTGAAAGATGAAGGTGAGAAATCACATTACTGAGGGATTAGATAAATTAGGAGTTTCTTGTACCTCCTTTTCATGGATGTACAAGATCACTACTGATTAAACACAGAGTTCACATGAGTGAACTCTTCCAGACTTGCACTGGTTTTGTTGGAAACAAAAGCTGAATGCCTCCCCAGAACTGGGCTTTGAGAAGGCATCAACAGCAGACTAGTTCAGGTTAGCTATGAAGTGGAAGTCATCAAGTTTGGGAAACTGAGGTAAGGAATATTGCATGTGCAGGTTGGTTGTCATCTTCAGTTGAGGCTCTGCTATAGAAAATGAGCACTGAACTCCGGATTATCAATGTGGAAATCAAAATTGAAAAAAAATTAGTAGTGTTCTAGGAAATACCAAGAGTAAGTTCTCTGTTATTAATACCTTACTATCAAACTGCTGAATGTTGTTAGTGATTCCTAGTACATGTTCAATACCTCCAAAGGAGCACTGGTTATGGTAATTTCCTGTACTTATTTTTTCCAATAGTGGGGGTTTCAAACAGTTTCCATACAGAATAATGTTATTTATATATATCCCTAACGCTGTTCAAATGTTCACTAGTCAAAGAAATTCTAACATGTTTAACCTAGGGATTATGTTCCAGATTTCATCTTTTACTGTTTGATTAGTGATTTCAGTGTTCAATTTAATCACAGAAAAATCTGGAATTTGGCATGACATGAGATTTTAAGTTGATAAAGCATGTGTTGTTCATCAGATGGACAGCATTACTCACACTGTGAGTGTATTTTGAAATGTTTAGAGGCAATAGAGATGTATAGCACAGGGGAAAAAACGCAGACTTAAATCTTGGACCTTTCAGTCTTAAAACTTACTACTCTTCTCTACAGGTTGGACACCACTGCATGAAGCTTGTAATGTTGGTTACTACGATGTTGCCAAAGTCCTGATAGCAGCAGGAGCCGACGTGAACACTCAGGGCTTGGATGATGATACTCCACTTCACGATTCTGCTAGTAGTGGACATAGAAATGTAAGTTCTATGTAGTAAATACCTGGTTTGAAATACTCAGTCTTTAGAACAAATTCTAACTCTCCTCATTGCAATCATATGGTTTTATAATTCTCCCTCTGGTGTTTTGGGAGCATCTTAAACTTGCTCTGATTGTCTTTGTTTTGTCTTGCTTTTCATTTGATTTCTATTGCCAGATATTTTCTACCAGTATCTGTTTTCTTAAATATTTAAAGGTTTCACCTTTAGTTTTTTAATGACTTTTTCTGAGAGACTTCTACTGTATAGAATTCTCAAAACAAAAACGTCTCCAAACAGTATATTGTGGATTTGTATGTAATATATATATATTTAGAAATATTTAAGGATATATATCCAATATTTCTTTTAATATATTGTTTATGGCATTGAAATAGAGAATTGATGTATATATATTCTTAGTATTTTTTTGAAATTTACCAATGAGCACGTAAAGATAAATTAAGCACTGTAGATAATTTACATTAATTTATAAATTTGTTCTTGATTTCTGCAAATAAGATGCAGAAATTACTCCATTTCCCTTTATATCTCTTCTATTTCATTACTATATGTGTGATGTGTTGTATAAAGCAAAAAATAGATAACATCCTTAAATGAAGTACACCTTCCAGAAAAGATGTTCCATTTTAAAGGTTTTTCTGGAAAAGCTAGAGAAATTAATTACGATAATCTGATTGTGATTTTTTTTTTAAATTAACTGTTTAGTAACTGCTTCTTATAGGTATCTAAACAAAAGTTGGTCTTCAGATCAAAGTTGCATGAAGTTGTAGCAAAATTTTGGAGAACGGACCTCTTGCTTGTTTGGTCTCAGTATAGGTATCTGTGACCATCTCACTGACATTATGTATCAGAATAATTTTGAAGTTACCTGTTAAGATATCACTGTCTGATGAATTTCTACATTCTTAGCACATAGGACTGGATACTGTGCTGAAAATGGAGTGGCCTTGGTATCATTGTAACATTAACAATTTCTTGGCCTTCTTGATAGAGAAATTGATGACTTTGATGTATGCTATGCAGTTGGGGTTGGAGGTAGCTTGTTCCTCCAAAAATATACTTGGATCTCTCTCAGGTATTTTTGGAAATGCCTTAGAAACCAATAGTACTGCTACTTGTAAAACTTTTCCTGTTCCATACAGTTTAGTGTTATGAAATTTGGAGCAAGAAGGTGAATCAAGTGCAGAGGAGTAGAGAGCTTGGTAGGTGAGAAAACAGATAAATTGTATGAAGAAACGCTAAAACAGCAAGAACAAAAGCCCACTGTTGTTTTCCTTTATACTGACGCTGTGTCTGTGTAACAGAAGTTTTCCCCTTTACTTCTTTTAATGAGCAGACTGTGTGTACCTGGACTTGGCATTCTAGTTGCTGAAGTCTTGCTTCCCAGTCTGTTTCATAGGTAGGAGTTAGGATTGTGTATCATGTTACCCACATTTTGTGTGCAACAGAAGATTTTTATGCTGGTCAAGTAACACATGGAAAACCTAAAAGTTAATTTATTTAATGCTGCAGATTGTGAAGCTGTTGCTTCGACATGGTGGAAATCCATTTCAAGCCAATAAACACGGAGAGAGACCTGTTGATGTGGCTGAAACTGAAGAGTTGGAAATGCTGTTGAAAAGGGAGGTGCCCATCTCTGATGATGAGGACAGTTGCTCAGGTAAAAGCAGCTATTTAACTGCATTCTTCCAAGTGTATCATTTCACCTGAAGTTATGTGGTTTTATCTTTTGCGTGGTGTTGGCTATTAAGCCTTGCTGCAGATAGCAATTACTATTGCTAAGGTTGTTTTCCACTTTTATTTTTAGAGGTAGTTTTTCATTTTTCAGTTGAATTATCTGAAATGTTTATTCTGACCTTTTTTTACTTTTCTCTCTGTCTTTAATAAGCCTTTCCCACTCTCCAAATGAACTCTGTCTCAGAATGGTGATTCTACCAGAGAAAGATACAGAGGAAAATACCATATTTGTTATGATACAAAGTGTTTTTTGAGAGGTGATCTTGGGGGAAAATATCCCCAAAGTCCCGTATTTTCCACCTTTAGTAGATGAATCAGGAGTTAGTGTCTCACATGCATATAACATAGGTACACTTAGTGAAGAAAAGTCCCTGCCAGTGGGGGAACCACTGGTTTGTGGAGGCAACCAGATAGGTAACTTGCTTACGTGGAGGCAGTAATTCTTGGCCCCTCCTGTATTTTTCTGCGGGTTAAGGAGTATGTAACACCTCTTAGGGCACAAAAAGAACT
This sequence comes from Corapipo altera, assembly GCF_003945725.1. Taxonomy (NCBI): domain Eukaryota; kingdom Metazoa; phylum Chordata; class Aves; order Passeriformes; family Pipridae; genus Corapipo; species Corapipo altera. The sequence continues at coordinate 2,628,347 of NW_020884903.1, forward strand.
GCTGTCTTCTTGGAAGCAAAAGATTCTTGACCATGAGTAACTTACTTGAGTGGTAGGCAGGAACTTTCCATTTTACTTTCACAGAATCTTCAGGATTTCAGATTTTTATAGGTAAAAGAAATGAGGTGGATTGAAAACCGACTGAATATTGGGGCCCAGAGGGTGATGGTGAGTGGCACAAAGTTTAGTTGAAGGCCAGTAACTGGTCATGTACTGCAGGGGTCAATACTGGGTCCAGTCCTGTTTAACATTTTTATTAATGTTTGGGGTAGAGTGTACCGTCAGGAAATTTCCTGATGAAACAAAACTGAGGAGGAGTGGCTGATGCACCAGAGGGTTGTGCTGCCATCCAGAGGAACCTCAGTGTGCTGAAGAAATGGGATGATGGGAATCTGATGTAGTTCAACCAGAGGAAATGTGAAGTCCTGCACCTGGAGAGGAACAGCCCCTGGGCACCAGTGAAGGCTGGGATCTGACCATATGAGGAAGAAGTTTAGCAGAAAAGGCCCTGGGGGTCCCAGCGGACACCAGATTGATGGGGAACGACTTACATCCCCTTGCTACAAAGAAGGCCATGGTATCCTGGGCTGCATTAGGAGTGTTGCCAGCAGGTTGAGGGAGGTGATCTTCCCCCTCTGCTCAGCACTGGTGAGGCCACAGCTGGAGTGATGGGTCCAGTTGTTATGAGAGAGACATTGGACATGCTGAGGAGAGTCCAATGGAGAGGCCGGAAGATGATGAAAAGACTGGACCATCTTTCCTATGAGGAAAGGTTGAGAGAGCAGGGACCATTCAGCCTGGAGAAGAGAAGGCTTAGGGGGATCTTTACTGATGTGTACAAGTACCTGAGAGGAGGGTGCAAAAGGACAGTGCCAGACTCTTTTCAGTGATGCCCAATGATGGGACCAGAGGCAATGGGCACGACTTGAAATACAGGAGGTTCCCTCTCAACATCAGAAAACACTTTTTTTACTGTGAGGATGACCGAGCATTGGCACAAGTTGTTGAGGGAGGCTGCGGAGTCTCTGTCCTTAGAGATATTCAAAAGTGTCTTGGACATGGTTCTGGGAAGCTGGCTCTGAGTGGCCCTGCTTGAGAGACAGGGGTTGAATGAGGTGATGTCCAGAGGTCCCTTTCAACCACAACCATTCTGTGATCTGTGAAAAGTACATGAGGAAGAGCATCATGTCCCATGATTGTGAAAGTTGGTTTCTCTTTTCTGGACAAATAAATAAAACCCAACCAAACAGTCAAGTTAAAAGAAGAAGAAAAAAAACCAACAAACAAAACAAACCCCTAGGAATATTTTCTCTTCAAAGTTTTATTATACTTCAGGAAAAAAAAAGTCATATTGCCCTTTGTTATAATGTAGTATTAACTCTTTTGGCATTAGAGGATTAACCTGAAATACAGTGCATGGTCCTTTGGTTTTAAGGGGCATTTGTGGCATTGGTCCACAGAATCTACGTCAGCTTAGTGAAATTAGTGATCTTAAGAAAAATATTTTTACATGTGTATAATACAAACTTGCTACTATTTAGCAATTAATTCCTCAACAGTCTGTCTGTGCAGGGTATTGCTTAGTTTCCACAGACTGGTTGCTAAGGAGAGTGGAATGTTCTCTGCAGTTTCTCAAGGAGTCAGAGTTAGAGAATAGATGATACATCTCCTGTGCTTCCATTGCGTTACTTTTGGTCATTAAGAAGTAAGTTCTCTGATATGTTTGGAATGAGGCAAGTTTGTTAAGAGCAAAGCAAATGGGGACATGGAAGAGAGAAGAAGCAACTGCCTTATAGGAGAAGGGTGAAGGACAAGCTACATGGAGTGGTTAGAGTTAAGGCAGGAAGATGATGGCATGAACAGATGGGTAAGGGGGGGATGTATAAAAAGCTGTTAGCACAGAGCTAGTAATATGTTCTGGGTGATGCAGATAGTATAGAAGATAGTAGGGACTTCTGGGATCTATTTTGTTGATGTGATGTGGTTGAATGCAAAGTACCTGAGAAGCTTGCTGGCAAGGTACAAGTCTTAAACATGGTGTACTGGCAGTTGGTTCACAGAGGGTCCTGCTGAAAATGAGGGGGGATCTTGCAGCAGAACATTTTTATTTTCCTCATTAAAATTTCTAATGTATCAAAACTGCTGCATCACTTTCCTTACGCTATAATTTCAAATTCTTCTGTTACTTTTTATTCAGTATGTCAAATCTCTAGTCCCTGGTATTGAATATGACAATACTCAGTTCTTTTTAAAAAGCAAACTGATAGATTCAGCTGAAGAGGCTTGGCTTGGAACGTTAGTTGGAGGGAACAATACGTCCAGAAATACTTCTTAAGGTTTTTTGAGTTCTAGATTTTCATATGAACAGGTTGTGATTTTCATATGAACAGGCTCCATCTGTTTCCTAAGCCTAATTTTAGGAGCAGTTAAGAGTCTTACATTTTGGACTTTCAAGCCCAAGACATGCTTGTTCGAGTGCACAGCAGAGACCAGTTGCATGAATTACAGTACAGTCTGCTTTAGGCTGTCTGTATCAGGTGAATAAAGATTCATGAGGGAATTTTTTTACATGAGCAGGTGTTCGTTTTATAAGAATAAAAGCTCATCTGCTGTTGAAACATGACTGAATAGTTCATGTGGAGGAAAGTAGTTTGGTTGTTACAAAGCATAAGAGTTGAATTCCCAGAGGAATGAGTTGTCATAGTAAGATGTCCTTGAGAAGAAGTTAGGCTATGCAGGAATGTATAATGATGGTAAATAATATTATAAATGTAATAATAAATAAATATAATAAACCTCACAATAGGCGAGGTTTCCAAAATTTAAAGTGCACTGCTTTTACTAGATTGGGGTATAAATGCTAATTAGTATTTTTACATGCCTGAGTGAGAGCTGTAAAACTTTGGTTTCATGACCTTTTTCTCTCATGACCGTTTTCTCTTGAAAAGCTTACTTCTAGTGCAAAGGTTTATTGTGTGTTTAAAGTAGGTTTTTTCCTTTCTTCATTTGTATAGAAGTATGCCTGCTGAACTGAACTATTTTGTTCTGAAGTGTGAAGAGTGTCCCATCAGTTTTCAACTAATTTTTGGTTTTCTTACCCTAGATTCTGAAGAAGCTCCATCTGTAAATCCTTCCAGTGTAGATGGGAATGTTGATTCAGAAGCAGAAAAGGACCCTGCAGCCAACAACAGCAAACAAGTGGTCCCTAGTAAGGCACCACTTCCATCTGCTCTTGATGAGTATGAGTTTAAAGATGATGATGAAGATGAAATGAAAAAAATGATAGATGACAAACATGTTCTTAGAAAAGACCTACGGAAAGAGGATGAGGCTGAGGCTGAAAAGTCCAGCTTATTTGTGAAACAAGAAAAAGTTGTGTTCTCAAAGTCATTTAAAAGCAAAAAGCAGAAACCATCAAGAGTTCTGTATTCCAGTTCTGAAAGCTCAGATGAAGAAATACTTCAGGACAGGAAGATAGTCTCTCCTTGCTCTGTTTCAGAGACATCAAATTCTGATGTCAGAGTGAAGAAAGAATATATAGTTACAAACGAACACAAGCAAAAAGGCAAGGTTAAAAGGAAAGTAAAAAATCAGAGCAAAAATAAAGAGAATCAAGAAGTAAAGCAAGAAAAAGAAAATGCTAGAGTAACAAATATAGCTCCTTCTGGGTTAGATTCTTTAGATAAAGCTAGAGAGGAAGAAACCTTTAAGAAGTCTTTCACTTCAAAAGAAGATTCTTCTTTACATCTATTTCATATCACTGCCGGAAAATCTCCAAAGCATCCCTGTGGATTAAGTGAAAAGCAGTCAACACCACTAAAGCAAGAAAACACCAAAACTTGCTTATCACCGGGAGGTTCTGAAATAACGTTGCAGTCTGAATTAGTTCGGTATGATCACAACACTGATTCTGATTATTTAGTAGAAAGCTCTAGTGGCAAATCCAGCAAGCACAAAGAAAAAAGCAAGCATCATCAAAAAGATTTTCACTTGGAATTTGGTGAAAAATCTAGTCCTAAAATTAAAGAGGAAGATAATAGCTCAACATTTGAGAATTCAGAGTATACTTTGAGAAAGATTGACAAGGAAGGTAAAACACTTAAAAAGCATAAATTGAAGCACAAAGAAAGAGAAAAGGAAAAGCACAAAAAGGAACAGGATGGGGAGAAGGAAAAACATAGGCATAAAGATAATGGTAAAGAAGTTCAAAGAAGTATTGAGTTTGACCGAGAATTTTGGAAAGAGAACTTTTTCAAAAGTGATGAAAATGAAGATACATTGTTAAATACAGAACATGAATCTCTTTCTTCAGACAGAAAATCAAAGCTAGAGAAGGCTATGGCAAAAGAAGATAAGATAGTTAAGGAGAGACAGTTCCAGAAAGAAAAAAATACTAAAGAGGAGAGAGAAAAAACCAAAAAGGAAAGTGAGAAGTTTCTCAAGGATGGAAAAATAAAAGATACAAAAGAAGAGAAAGAAATTATGCTTGCAGATAAAGAAATGGAATTGTTCTGTTTTGGTGTTAAAGATGAGGCAGGCAGCATGCATTCAATAGAAAGAGAAATAGATACTGAAAAGCAGGAAAAGAATTTAAAGGAAAATAAAGAAAAGACTGAGAAGCGAACCTCAGCCAAAGAAAAAGACGTTGAAAAGATAGAAAGAAAACATGGAGAAAAAGAGAAAAAGCTAAAGCATGAATACAAGATGGAGAAAGAAAAAGCAGAAGTAAATGAAAGTACAGAGAAAGTAAAGGAGAAGCCCAGTTTTCAGCAAGCAGAAAGATGCCATAAGGAAAATGATAAAGTAAAAAGCATGGGTACTCTTAAAAAACTTGATGACAAAGAAAAAAATAAAGAAAAAACTGATAAGAAGCATGACAAAGAAAAGGCTGATAAAGACAGACATTGGGCTGAAAGCAAAGAAAAACACTGTACTGAAAGAAAAGTCAAGCAGTCTGAAAAAGAATCCGAATATACTAAATTAGAAAAAAACAGAACTAAAGAAAAGGAATTTGAAAAGAAAGACAAATCCAAAGACAAGGAGATCTCATCATCAGCAAACTCAAAACACTTGCAAGAGGAAAGGAGATGCAGTATTACAGAAAGTAATAAAACAGTGCATGACAAACTGTCATCTTTGAAAGAAAAACCAAAAGATGATTTGTTGAAAACTCCAGATGGTAGAGAGAAAGATAAAAAAGATAAAGACATAGACCGATACAAAGAGAGAGACAAGCATAAAGATAAACTGCATCAAAGTAGTTTACTTAAACTAAAACTTGAACATGAGAAACTTAAACCTAAACCAGCTCCTGCACCAAAGGATGCTCGACCTAAAGAAAAAAGATTAGTCAACGATGATTTAATGCAAACTAGTTTTGAAAGAATGCTGAGCCTTAAAGATCTGGAAATAGAGCAGTGGCATAGAAAACATAAAGAAAAAATAAAACAGAAAGAGAAGGAACGTTTAAGAAACCGCACTTGTTCAGAGCTTAACAAAATGAAGGAAAAACCAAAACACTCATTAGCTGAAGTAAAAAGCAAAGAACTGGTTCGTTCAAAAAGTTCAGAGTTGCCAGATGTTTGTATGAAGGAAAAACAGCTAAAAGATGCTACAAGTAATAGATCTCAATCAGTAGATACCAGAAGCGTCAGTGTTATAAAGCCTTCATTGGCTTTAGATAATTTAAACAGATCCCCCAAATCAGACAGTGAAAAGATGGGTCTGAGCTCCAGGTCAGTGTCTGTCTTGTCTATTGCAAGCTCTGAGGATTCTTGCCATACCACAGTAACTACTCCAAGGCCTGTAATCGAATACGATTCAGACTTCATGCTAGAAGGTTCTGATTCCCAAATGTCTTTTTCACAATCACCATTTTTGGCTAGTGCCAAATCACCAGCTCTTCTTGAGAAAGAGACCGATGGTCTTGCTGAGTTGCCAGATCGCATTAAGCCGCCTTTCTCAAACAGGCTTCCACCAATGTACATTAGATCAGCATCCGTTGAAGATGTTAAGTTGGTTTTAAATGAGTGTAGACCTGTTACAGAGGTTCGAAGATGCAGCATGCCTGCTGCTGTTTCTGAACACAGCAAGCAGCCTCAAATGTCAGAAGAAAACCAGAACGCTTTGCCATCAGTCCAGGCTTGCGCTAGCACTTCTCCTAAACCAGAACTACCATGTGGCATGCTGGAAAGAGACTTTCAAAGCAGTGTGACTGTACTGCAGTCAAACTTTACATCATCTCCAGATGGAGTTGTTAGCAACAAGCAAGTAATGACAGGTACAAGTACCGTTAAAAATACTGCTCAGATGAGCCCTTCAGAAGAGTCTAACTTGCATTTAGAACCGTGTAGTCAAAGTGATGTAACTCAGCAAAACAAACCATGGGATGTGCCTTTTGACAGACTGAATTCGTTAAACAATGAGTTTAACAGCTCAGGTTGTGGTGTGTCAGAGCAAGATACTACCTGTGTTATAGCAATGCATAATTCTGAAAGCAGGACATTAAAAGAGCAACAGGTATCTGAATTTTTGCCTCAGCATGCTGAAATAAAGGGAAGTTCCAGTTCTCAAGAATCTGCATCATTTTTGCCTTCACAGTCACCTTGTTCTTTACCTATCCAACCACTTCCACTTGTGTCTAAACACATTTTACCAGGCATTAGCAGTCAAGATTCGTTATTTGTACAACAACAAAATCTAGTTCAAACTACAACTTCTGCTTTGGATACAGATGCTATGAGTACCAGAGAGCTGGAAAATGCTTTCTTCCCTTCAAACATTAAGAAGACTGACACACCCATTGCTCTATATTCTGAGAGCTCTGCAAAGGATGTTTCACAGAGCTATGAAAGGGTGAATGATTTACCAGTGGTATCCTTAGAGAAAGGTATTCCTGAAAGTGATGGCAGTTCACAATTAAATGTGAATTCATACGCATTCAGTAAAGTTGTTTGTAAGAACGCTCTGAGTGAATTGGATAGTAACACAGCAGATACTTCAGATATTAGAATTGAAAAAGACCAGCAAGAAAAGTTGGTCTCCACACATGCTGTTGATAGTAAAGCCAATGCTGATCTCTGTGAACTAAGTTCAGGAATGTCAAAGGGAATTACGAATGAATCAGCTAATAAAAACCCCTGCACTGCAGACAGAGAAAATGTGTTGGCAGATGATCCACCACAGTACTCCGCTTTATCTAATTTTGAAAATAGTTCACAACAGATTACACAGGAAGAGGTGCATAAATACAGCCAAATAGTTAAAGTAGAAGAAGAAATTGCTGAGGATCAGAAGGTGGAACAGCAGGAAGTACCTCAAAGAATCACGAGGAACAGAGCAAATTTGCTCGCTAACCAGGGCAAGCAGAATTCTCTTGGCTGCACACAAACATCAGAAAAAGAGTCTGAATCATCAGCATCTATGAAAGCAAGGATTAGATTAACTGAAGAGGATGATGCTCAGGTACATCATCCACGAAAAAGAAAAGTGTCACGTGTGCCTCAGCCTGTGCAAGCAAACCCTTCTTTACTGCAGGCCAAGGAGAAAACGCAGCAGTCTCTGGCAGCTATTGTTGATTCTTTGAAACTTGAAGAGATTCAGCCATACAGTTCTGACAGAGCAAACCCTTATTTTGAATACTTGCACATAAGGAAGAAAATAGAAGAGAAGCGTAAATTACTGTGCAGTGTTATTCCTCAGGCACCTCAATATTATGATGAATATGTGACCTTCAATGGCTCATACCTATTGGATGGCAATCCGTTGAGCAAGATATGCATCCCAACTGTAAGTAACATGGTTTTTAAATATACACTACAGTGAAAGGCATGTTTCAGTTTTATTTTTGTAACTTTCATGTTCTTCCTAACTTGCTTCTGAATATTCTGCTGAAAACAGTAAGTTGACATATGCTAAATTAATACTGACTAATAAGGTCATATTTAAAAGCCTTGTATAGTGGAAATATCAACAGTGGTTTCACAGTCATTGTAAGACAGGCCATGTAGGACACCTGTAAAAGGCACAAAGGCTATATTTCAAAGTATGTACTAATATAAACTTGTCCTTTCAGAAGTGAAATCAGATATTGAGAGCTTCTCTGAATTTCTGCTGTCAAAAATTTTGTTAAAACTAATTATTCAAAGCTTTTTCATTTGGAGCTGTTTCAGTTGGTCTGTGAGTGAACCAGGGTGTATAGTAAGCTTTGCCACAGTGTACCAGGCTGTCAGCCTCCCCAAGTCTACAAATCTTTCTCAGTAGATGTTGCAGCTTCTATAACATCTTTATCACTGGAGGCAGAGATTCTATTTTTTTTTTTATAGCAGCTGCTAGTCAAGTACATACTGTTTCCAAGCTACAGCTTTCTGCTTTGGCATCACACTTCAGTGCTTTATTTAGGATAAGCGGAAAGTAGAGAAGCATGGCACATATTTTTCCCTGGCCCATTTTCCACCTGAGCGATAGAATTCATTTCCCTGTCATAAATGGCAATGCGTGGAGACACTATAAGGAGGGGAGAGTTATTGACTTGATATTAAAGTACCTTATACTTCCTGTCTCTCTTGCTGTGTGTAATAGGGACTCTGCACTTATTGAAAATAAATTTAGGTGGTGGAGTGCAAATTCTTGGGTAACAGGTTCAGAAAATAGAGATGGATGTGTGCTCCCCATTATCAATAGTTTTCAGTTACTCATTGAAAAGAAATCCCTCCTTAAAAAAAGTTGATAAAAATGTGAATATGTAATCGAAGGATTACTATTACTGATTTTTTTATTTAGATTTCTGGTTTGCTTCCCTATGTGCTCATATTCTGGTGATAGTGACGTTTTAAACTATTACTTGTTTTGTATATGCTTGATGGTCCTGTTAATCTTCTACTGTTGTAGAGAGAACAGGTGGAGATATTTATTCCAGGCTGTTAGAAGGAAAAAGGAAGAAAAGAAATTCTTAGAAGTCAAAGTAAATTATTAGGAAATTGATGTTTATTTTCATTAGGATTAAAGTGTAAGAAAACAGCATGAGTTTTAATCTAAAGAAGATACTCTAAGCATTCAATTTTGTTTGTCTGAAAAAATCATCTACAATGCAACTAAATGCTTTGTTTACTTACAGTCACTTGTGTAAATATACAATTTTGATAAAATTTCCCATGTTTCTTTCCAGAAAAAAATACTGTTTACAAACTTATTAGAAGTTCAGGTTTAACGTCTCTGCAGAGCTTGCTTGTGTATAGAGTTTAATAATTTTATTTTGTCACCATTAAAAATCACAGTCTTAATATTTCGTATTACAAATGTCATAAAGAGGAGTATTGCTAAACCGGAGATCATTTCATGCTCAGAAATGGGTGTTTGTTTAATTTACACATTGTCCAGCAGTGTGAAAATAAGGGCTATGCCTAGTCTCTCTACAGTGGTGAAATACTAGTATCATATACATGGTGTTATGCCTATAATGCAGAATTTAATAAGTAACTGTAAAATTAACTTTTTGTTGAGTTTGTTTTACAGTTTTTTCCTTTTGATTCTTTAATTCTCTGTTAAGTAAACTTTTGCCTCATCAATTTACATAGGATATGAGAAAGTAGATATTCCAGTGTTTTAGATATCCCCTGTGTGGAGGTCTGTGAGAAAATAATACATTTAGCTTTGACACTCTGAGACTTGGAATAGTTTGTGTAACATACTGTTCTCTGCCCTGGAAATTTAATGATGCATTGTAGTTTATCTGATGAACTTCAAACTCCTGTAGGTGGGAACCAAGAGATGGTATGCTAAAATTTGATTTCCACAGCCTTGTTTATATATTGGAATTTATGAACTGTATCACTTAGGGCTGTAAGGGTATTCACATATAAATTGTGGCTTCCCTCTCATCAGTGCAAATAAAAAACATAAGGCAAGAGACACCAGGTCAGTTCAAAATAGAAGAAAGCAAACCTGAATCTTGTAACAGAGTGAGTTTGAATTGTACTTGGCTGTGTTGCCTTTCAGACTGCCCAATTAGTATGTTCTGTGGGGTTCAGTCATACCTGTACTGTCTCCTGAGAGGAGATCCCAGGATTCTTTGCCAGTCTTCGATTGCTATCTAGCAGATATGTTTCTAGTAAAAGGGATTCTGTCCAGTCTCTCTGGCGTTACTGTAGAAACTTCAGTGGTAACACTTAATTTTAGGGATGTTAGCAGAAACTTGTTTCCTAAATGCATTAAATACAGCATTAGAGCAGGCCAATTATTTGGATGACATAGATGAGAGGAGGTTTGTAGTGGGCACAAAGTGAATTTATACAGTGAAGAGTTGGTGTTATTGCTGTAGTTGGTTTGAGGGATGCAAGGCATGCAAGAAACTTTGTTAATTGATTTTCATGTGAGGTGAGAATATGTCTTGAACCTTAGCTTTTATGGATCATTTCTCAGACTGGCTACAGAGAATGCTCTGAAGCAGTTTCCCTCTCTTCTGTGTGGGGCCCAGGCCCTTAAGAAAATAGTTTGATAACTTTGTTTATACTAAAAACTGAGGACATCTTTTCCTTGTGTAGCGCAGTTTCATGCTCTGTTCTTCAAAGTCCAACTAGAAGGCCCAAGAGGCTCTTCTGGCTGTTCTTGCCTTGAAACCTTTAACTTGGACTTCGTGGTCTCAGAAAAACCGATTTCCTTTGTCCAAATCTCGTGCTGGTTCACAAATTAGGATTTCCAGCAGGTGGTGCGAGACTACCCAAATCCTGTGTTTTGGGCTCTAAGGATCCAAGGCTCACTCTTTCCGAGTTTCCAAGAAGAGAGGAAAAAATTGATCATTCCATAAATGACTGTAACCAAACTCAACCCTGTATTTAGCTGTAGGTTTTGGCAAACGGTCTTGGGCTGGGCTGGAGTGAAGCGTATGAAGTTTATGGATGTATCCAGCAGCAGTAGTGATCCCTGGGGTTATGGAGACCTGTTGTTGCCGCAGAGGTCTAAACATAATCTGTGTTCGGGGCTGAACAAAATCTGCTGTGGCTGTGCAGGAACAGAGTTTTCCTACACATTTAAATAAAAAGTCCACACAAGTTTGTTGTCTAGATGATCGGGTCCTTTCCAGGTGGTTTTTACAGTGTTGATTCTTATTTCTGTTGCAAAATAAAACAGTCCATAAATTTAAGGGAATAACATTTGAAATGTAGTGACAGCACAAGGGTGAATGGGTTCAAACTGAAAGAGGCCAGGTTTAGATTAGATATTAGGAAAAAATGCTTCACTTTGAGGGTGGTGAGGCACTGGAACAGGTTGCCAAGAGAAGTTGGGGATGCCCCATCCCTGGAAGTGTCAAGGCCTGGTTGGATGGGGCTCTGAGCAGCCTGGTCTAGTGGAAGGTGTCCCTGCCCATGGCAGGGGCGTTGGAAGTAGATGGTCTTTAAGGTCCCTTCCAACCCAGGCCTTTCTGTGATTCTGATTCTGTGAAATTGTTCAGATGGTATGGATGCTAAGCTAAAACATGCTGATACCCATTATGATTGAGACAGATCATTCCAGTATGTGTTTGTGGTTTGTTGGTGTGTTTTTGGTTTGGTTTGTTGGGGTTTTTTTGGTGTATATTTGTTTTTAGTACTGATGACTTATAAAAAATGGCATATGCCATAAATGTTACTGGTTCGAGAGCCAAACCATTTTCATTGAGAGAAGTGTATCCTGCATAGTAGTTTGAAATGTGAAGGAGTTGAATGTCATAACAAATAATAACTTAAGGAATGAACAGCAATTACTTATTCAGTATTTTCTTTAATTCCAAAGACGTTGGCTAACTTCCAGCATGGAGGGGAAATGTCCTGAAATAATAGTCCAGTATAATAATAATTGAATCATTTTTGGTAGATAAATCACTTTGTTACTGGAGTGTATAGGTACAAGACTGATACTAGTAATGCAGTGTGTCTGTATTTCCATAATGGATTTATTACTTCTTCACAGTTGCAAGATCTGTGTCATTGCAGAGAACTATTTATGTTTATATGTTCGTGTTAGGTACAAGGTAGAGTATAATACCCATAGGTATGTATTTCAACTGTGGTTTCAGAGTACCAGTGGTAGTAAATAGGGTTGTCTTTTGTGCAGTATAAAATGCTGTTGCCACTGTATGGATATATCAAGTGGTTTATTTTTTTTTAACAGTACTTTTCATTTTCTTACTTTGCTCTTGCATTTTGCTAGGCAGTTTTTATCTTCTTAAAATGAACAGCTGTGCTTTAAAGAGTCTTTAGAACTGAAAGCAAGTTGTATTTTTACTATATTCTGCTTTATAGCCCTTTTAAAAAACAGCTATGGAATGCTGACAGTGACTGGTTAAAAGTACTAAACAACTTGAAATGCTGTTTCACTTGGGTTTATTAATTTTTATGGTAAAGAATTCTTAAAACCTTTGATTGCAAATACATCAAAGTCACGTAATTAGTGGAAAGTTAAAAACTCATATTTTCCCTAAAAAATACCTTGCTTATGTCTTCTTGGTTTTTTTTTAATAGGTCATACAGGCAGTACTAAACATGTTAAATACGTATTCACTGTACTATTTATAAATTCTTTTCCACAGATTACACCACCTCCATCACTGTCAGAGCCACTTAAGGAACTATTTAAACAACAAGAGGTTGTAAGAATGAAACTGCGTTTACAGCACAGTATTGAAAGGGTAAGACTAATTTTTTTATTTCCCAATTTTAAGCTTTGGGTTTTTTTCTTTTTCAGTGGACAGACTACATTTTCTCAGTTTAACAATGTTTTGGAAGTAGTCTGCTTTCTATCCAAATTTATGAATTGGAGAAACTTTTAAGTGGTGGTAGGGGGAATTGTTTGGACAACTGTTAGCAGAACAGTGAAGTCGATAAGATAGCAGCTTTTTCCTGTCAATTGCTCTAAGCTGTGGCCCAGATTTATCCCAGAGGCAAGGGGAAGAAAGCTTCGATCTGTAGTTTTGAAAGCCCATAATGGTTGTAGATTTCAGAACCAAATTGATGGAGTTAAAAGAATTTAAGAAATAGTAAATTCTGTATTGAGAGAAGACACATGTGGCTCTAACACTAAAACATTTTTTGCAATATTCTGCTGGCAGAAACTGCCCAAAATTATGTTAGAACTACATCTGTAGGCACCATGGAATTTGAACACGGAGAAGATACTCTTGGTTTAGGAGTATTCATTATTTTTAGGCTGCCCAAACCCTTTCCTTGGCAACCTAGCTTTAGATGTCGGTGTTGTGAGCCAGCTTGTGGACACAGGCAGAATGCCTTTCTGATATAACATGTATCTTAATTATTTCCACACAGTTAAACAAGCAGCTGCCTCATCAAGACCCGATGTGATAGTTTTTCAATTGAGGATTTCAGTGTGGCTTAACAAAACAGTTGAGGGAAGGGTTTTACTTGAATTTAGTATTTCAGTGTAAAGCTAGGTATAAAATACAAAGCACAAAGATTGTAAACGTGGTTCAAGTTCTGACTGAGGAGATTAGTTGTAACCGAAAGCAATGTGGGCAGCAGGTTGAGAGAGGTGATTCTCCTCCTCTACTCTGCCCTTGTGAGACCCCACCTGGAGTACTGCATCCAGGTCCGGGGTCCCCAGCACCAGAAGGACGTTCATCTGTTGGAGCAGGTACAGAAGATAATCAGGGGGATGGAGCACCTCTCCTATGAGGAAAGGCTGAGAGAATTGGGGTTGTTCAGCCTGGAGAAGAGAAGGCTCCAGGGAGACGTTACAGCAGCCTCTCAGTACTTAAAGGGGGCTTACATAGAAGAAGGAGAGTGCCTTTTAACACAGGCAGATAGTGATAGGACAAGGGGGTATGATTTTAGACTAAAGGAGAAGAGATTTCAATTAGATATTAGGAGGAAGTTTTTTAGTGTGAGGGCAGTGAGCTACTGGAACAGATTACCCAAGAGAAGTCGGGGATGCCCCATCCCTGGAAATGTTCAAGGCCAGGTTAGATGGGGTTCTGAGCAACCTGGTCTAGTGGAAGGTGTTCTTCTCCACAGAGGGGAGTTGGAACTAGATGATCTTTAAGGTCCCTTACAACCCAAACCACTCTATGAATCTAAGTACTTTTCGTGTTTTCAAAAAACCAGGAAATATAATATTATAATCCACCTTCTTTTATTTTGATAAAAATTAGAGCCATAATATTGCAGAGCAGTAAACACATACGTTCTTTTATGTCTTACAAAATTCTGCATATTTTTAGTTATTTGGCTCAAATAGGCTGTTTTTCAAATGAAGTCCTCTTTATGCGACTATAAGTCAAGTGAGTTGTATTTTCTTGTCTCAGTTCAGGAAAGAATCTTTATCCAGCTGTGAATTTCCGGAGTTTCTGCATGTTGCTTAAGAAAAGAGAAACAAACCCCACAAATTATATTTCTGCTTCAGTTTTCTTGACCATTGTGCCTGGCATGACAAGCTTGTGACAAAAATCTTCATATAGTCAAGACTCACAAATCTATATCCTAACACTACTCCTCATACTTTTCTGCTTTCTCCACATTTGTTAAATAGAACTTGCCTAGTGGAAAGTCTGGGCATGACATTCAGTGGGGGCTGAGGATAAGGAGAAGGTGTTCTCAGTTCTGAGATTCACAGGACACTCTTTCCATCATTAAATGGAAATTTTGGATTTGATTAGAAGAGCGACCCCTCCTTGTCCCCGGCGGCGCATTTCTCACAATGTTCAAAAGTGTAACCCCTAAAAAGAACTGTTTGAATAAATGGACTTTTTTTGAGTGCTTAATTTACCAAATGCATGTTTGTATGTTGATATCTTACTCAATTAGGAAAAGCTAATTGTCTCTAACGAGCAAGAGGTTCTGCGTGTCCATTACCGAGCAGCGCGAACTCTGGCAAATCAAACGCTGCCCTTCAGTGCCTGCACTGTGCTCCTGGACGCCGAGGTGTATAACGTGCCTCTGGATGCTCAGGTAAAGTTGGGTATTCCAGCATTTCAGACAAAAAGGTCTTTCCAGTCTGACTCAAGTGAAGCATTTGGAGAGAATTCTGTTCCCATCCTGAAATTGTCATTGTTTTCCCTGGAATTAAGATTTTACTCACTATAGGTTGTTACTTATATTGGGCCTCATTTGGGTGTGCAATAACGAGAGGATATGGGTGTATGTATGTCTTTTTCTGGTTTGTACCGTGCCTGGTTTTCTTTCACCTTCGGAAATTATGAGATGGATACAATGAGAACATTGTTCTGCTGATTTTTATGAAAACAAATTTCAATCATAAACAGAACATGTTTCAGAAGCTTACAAATACAGCTTAAACAGGAATAAAAAAATTACCAGAATATAATATAATTTCTATCAGTAATCCAGAGAACTGGAATGCAGCAGTGTGTGAAATGATGAAGTTGGTCTGTGAAATTTGGAAATGTTTGTGGAGATACCGCCCACATTAAAGTTTCCTCCTCTCTGTAAGACAGCCACCAGAACTGCTCCATAAAAAACAGATGACCAACAGTGAAGTGTTGAACACTACCAGATGAAATTATTTTTTTTCAAAATCACCTCAAGCTCCACATTATTTACATGTGCCATCTTATTTACGTGTTCAGTGTTGGTATTTAGTCTTGATTGAAACATGGAATAAGCAGTACATTATGATCTGTATACCTTTTATGGACTCTTGCCCAAAAGTTGGCTCCAGCTGTAAGAGAATACAATCTCATGTATTTTGTGAACAGTTCTTGTAACTAAAAAAAATGGAAATAGCATTCAACACCTTCTTCAGTGACTGTGAGGACTGTCCTTTGCACTCAAGCAAAGGACCAAACCAAAGAAGTGGGAGGAAAAATACCCAAGTTTTTGGTGGACAGAGTGTTAGATGGTCACAGTTCACCTAAATGTCTCCAGCTCACAGTTAGAAGATCAGTGCTGTGGAGGGCTCTTTCTAGAAAAAGCCTTTTCGGCTGTCATTCACATCTGAAATCTCAGCTCTTTTCTAGAAATGTCAATCTCTGCAGGTTTGGTTGGCCTTTTTTGTTTCTGTTCTTCCCATTGCTACAGTGTGCAAGTTCCTGCAGTGTCATTTTTTTCTCCCTTAAAGAGTAACAGCAGCTTGTTCTATTTAGTGATTATTATTTAAATGTTAAATTGGCATAGTCTGGCTTTAGGACTATGTATATAGAGTATCTAGTTTCTTACAATGGACAGTTGTGTTATTCCAGATTCTTATGAAATAGTTGGAATTTTAAAAATAACTTTCATTAGGTAGGACATAAGACAGGTCTGCTCACTTTTTTAATCTCATTTTGGGGATTTTGATGGTAAAAATATTTTTATTATTGCATTGAATACACTGAAGTTTGCTTAAGTTTTCCATGTTTTTGCTTTTCCCTGAGGGAATATTAATTTAATTTGTTACTGAATTTTAAAGAAAACAGTAATTTTGTGGAAGGCTCTGACTTCTGTTAGTTTAAGGCATAAATCTTTAAGCCTCCTACTCTGAAAAGCAGAGCACAGTAAATTGAGGGAATCTGAAAATACCCATTTTGAGTGAGCAGCTGGCTCGCAGTGGAAGTGGTGATCAGCATTTATGCTCATAAATACCTTCGTACTTTGAGTTCCTGTTTTCATCGGGTGGGATTGTTTATTGTTTACGTCCCATAGAGCAAGTTTTGTGTTTTAAAGTATATTTAAGATTGAATCGTCAAGTAACTTAGAGTTTGAATAAATTTTTGGGTTTTTTTGCAGACTGATGACAGCAAAACATCGGTGAGGGATCGATTTAATGCAAGACAGTTTATGTCATGGCTGCAGGACGTTGATGATAAGTTTGACAAGTTAAAGGTATACTCCTTTCTATTTCCACTTTAAAAAAGAGAACCAAAACTAACGTCATTGAGAAGATGAAATTAATAAATAGTAGATTTGAGTGCAGTATCATAGGCTTTTGTAGAGGTTTTAAGGGCAACACAAGGTCCAGCAGTATAAAAAACCTGACCTTTGCTGCCATGTAGTGTAATGGAATAATCAGCAAATTTCTAAATACGTACTGGGGGAGTTACTTACTATCACCAGAGGGGCTCTTAGATATATTTCCTGTTTTCAAACTTGTTGCGTTATTTTTTCAAACATTGAAATAACTTTTTTCCTCAATTTTAAAATAGACATGCCTTTTGATGAGGCAGCAGCACGAAGCAGCGGCATTAAATGCGGTACAGAGACTGGAGTGGCAGCTTAAACTGCAAGAACTTGATCCTGCTACATACAAATCTATCAGCATTTATGAAATTCAGGAGTTTTATGTTCCTCTTGTTGATGTGAATGATGACTTTGAATTGACACCAATATGACAATTAGCATCTTCTGGCTCACCCTTCCCCTTGGACAGCTAGAGGCTGAGGTGCAGGGATACACAGATGTATTTTTGTTTTAAGACAGAGCACTTAATTCTGTGGAATACTACCTTTCTCAATAATTCAGATGTTCCTTCAGAGAAGTGTGGCATGGACTCTTGTTCAAACACAGAAAATGGATGCAAATTTTAAATTCAGATTCCCAGTAAATGCTGTTACCTGTAGTGTAAAATTGCCTGTAGCTTTAGAGCTTATTGCTGATGACAAAACCTGGTGAGTTAACAGCGCTGGAAGCTGTTAATAACTAAAACATCCACTCAGAACCAAATGATACTTAAAATCCACTATAAAGCTTTGTATTATGAAATTTCAGTAACAGTTGAACTCCCACAGAAAAATGATGAAAAAGCCTGTGGAAGAAAATGTAAGATTTGGAGGAAAATAATCAATTAAACTTATTATGTTTTGTAAATTACTGTACAAATTTCTTTTTGGAAAAAGATGTAATATTGTCTTCATTTTTTAATAATTTATTTTATACATATTGTGCAAATGTAAATAGTCTTGTAATTAATGTTCAAACCTGTATAAAATAGATATTTTAAATGTAAAACTGTTTTTGTCTAATGTTTTATTGGACCAAAGTTGTACTTTTTATTATGTGTAGTGTGTTCCTGGTTGGCAGTTCCTTTTTGTATGGCATGCATTTTAATTTAGCTGCTTGTTTCATCACCATAACTGTAAAAGAATTGAACTGTATTGCATGCTTCACAGGACTCTTAACTCCTTTCCTTCAATAACTGATACCCAAACAACTGTAGTATTTACAAAATCATATTTCATATTAGTCTGCTGTTGTAATGCCATACCTGTGACTTCCTATACTGAAAATATTTTTGTGTAAAACGAAAAAACCCTTTTGCTCTTATATGGTGGTCTCGAAATAGAGCCTATTTTTTCCAACAAAATGCCTTTGAATTAAAATTCTTAAATTGTATATTGTCTATTTTAATATTAATCTATGGAAGGGATATGTAAATAGTTGTAAATATAATATTTAATAAATTTTATTGGTCATGTTATTAGTTGGGATTTCTTAATATTGTTAAAACTTGATACAGCAAAACTTTGCATTTCTGGGATATGTAAGGAGGTTCAGTGAAAAACTAAAAAAAAAATTTACTTGTGCTGTGAAATTTAACACACTTTTTATTTTTAATACCATTAATGAGCAGACAGTTAATTATTTATTAGTAGGAGGTTACAGATATTCATGAAAAAGATTTGTTACGCTCCAGTCCATAAATAAGTCAAGAATGCTTGGGATCTGATGTCTGCGAAATTATTTCTGAAAAAAATGAAGTTTGTGCAGGAGACTGTTTACCTGGAAAAGAGATTTAAAGTCCTTGTATTGAAGTGATTTTTAATTAATAGGTGAGCTGCTACAAGAGAACTTAATCCTTGTGCTTGTGTGAATGGCGAGGGTGCCTTTCCTGGGGCAGTGAACAAGAGACTGGATGGACAGCAGGCTCTTTCCCATCTTTACATCACTGCTAGTGCCAGTCAAGAATGAATAGTAACTCAGGCATAGTAAAGCCAATTAATATGTAGTTTGTGCCCTGTAATTTTTTTCCCTACTTTTAATTTGTTAGGTACCTGTGGAAGGAGAAGTTGTTCCTGCTTTTATTTACAGGAATATCTTCCTGACATCACTCAGAACTAAAAATGTGCTGAACAAAAAGCAAATTTCTTCTGAAAGTAAAATATTCTTCTGAGTGTAGCTGTAAATTTTTTACATGCTGCAAAAATCTGTATTGTCTGCTTAAAAAGAAGTGGAAAAATGGATAAAGCTGCAAGGTGTTAACAACTAGTAAGTGGGTACAAGTTACTTCCACCAGATACTTATTAGAGTAGTAAAAAGTAACATATATGGCTGGAAGTGAGAAAGGTTTGAGATAGGAATAATTACGAGTTTTGCAGAAAGAAAAGATAAACTGGGTTGCAGGAGTGTTGGTTGTGTTAGAAAACAAGCTGGTGACAAAAATACTTGGGATGCAGGAAACAATAAAAGTATTTTGGCAGTATACTATCTTAAAAGGAAATCTGAAGACAGATGTTTTCTAGCATTAGCCTGCATCTTCTTTACAATGAGACAATTTCCTAGTATTGGGCTATGTGAAACAGATTTTTTTCAATTGCAGCTTTTTCGTAAAAATGTAGCTGCTCCAAATGTTTCAGCCCCTTAGATAATGATTTGATGGCTTCTTTGATTTGAAACCAGGGTTTGTTACAGTCCTTTTCTCTTTTTTTTTTTTTTTTTCAAGTTTACTCTGTGGGATGATACCTCCTGTGTTGTTTAAGGACACCGTGCTGTGGATTTCCCTCGAACACGATGGCGGGAGCTGTGAGGGGAGAAGGATGAGTGAGACGAAATATAACAGTAGCTCGTAGGGGCAGTGGTCCGGTTTCCCTCTCCAGGGTCTAGCCGTCTCCTGGGAAGCCCCGGGACTGCTCCTTCTGGGTACCAAGCCAGGTTCCTCCCGTGTTTTTGTTCCAGGGACCAAACTTGTTTCCTTGCTCCCTTGGAGCTTGTCACGTAGGAGGATAAAGCCGCTAAACAGCCGTGTTTTTGAGGTCCTGGGCGAGGCTGTCCGGATGTGCCTGCCCTTCCCCGGGCACCTGCTCGCTCTCAGGCTTCGGGAAGTTCATCACGGGGCTCGAGTTCCCCGCTGGCTCTTCGGCAGGCTGGTCCTGGCGCTTCCAGCGGCAGCGCCCCCCCCCCGGTTCTCTCTCCCGTCTCCCTCCTTGCCCGCAGCCCTCCGGCGCGGGGCTGCTGCCCTGAGCGCTCTCCGCTCTGCTCCCCTCCGCAGCCTCTCGGCGAGAGCCCCGCGCCCGCTCCTCTCGCCCCGGCTCTCTCGGCCTGCCTCCCCTGGCTACAGGACCCTCGAGTTCCTCCCTGCCCGCACTCGGGTTGCGGGGGGTTGT
Source organism: Corapipo altera (assembly GCF_003945725.1). NCBI lineage: Eukaryota > Metazoa > Chordata > Aves > Passeriformes > Pipridae > Corapipo > Corapipo altera. The sequence continues at coordinate 2,648,649 of NW_020884903.1, forward strand.
TCTGCCGGGAAGAAGCCCCTCCGAGGCAGGCGTCTGACAGTGCCCTCCCCCCCTGCCCCCCGGTCCCGTCCCGCTAGGCACGGTCTGGCGCGCAGCTCCATCCACCGGCCCCTGAACCTCCTCCTCCTCCCGCCCGGCTCCGCGCAGCCGCCGCCCGCCGGGGCGGAGGGTCCCGGGGGGAGGGTCCCGGCGCCTGACGGTGCCCCGAGGCGGGGCGATGATGCGAGGCCGCCGCCTCCGCGCTGCCTGCGGCCGAGGGGGGAGCAGTGGGACGAGCCGCGGGGTTGCTGCCGCCGCCGCCTCCGGAGCAGCGAGAGCCGCCTGCGGAGCGCGAGGTGCTCGGCCCGCGGCGCCGCCCGGTGAGCGCCGCCGGGGGAGCGGGCGGGGGGCGCGGGGGGATGGAACCGGTGGCCGGGGAGGGGGAGGAGGAGGAGGAGGAGGAGGAGGCAGCTGTGGAGCCGTGGCTGCTGCTTTGTGGCAGGAAAGTTTCGGTGCGGCTCGGCGCGGCCGCCGTGCTGCCTGCCTGCCTGCCTGCCGGAGGAGGAGGAGGAGGAGGAGGAGGAGGCGACCCGCTCCCCTTGCGGGGCCCCGCCTGCCCCGGGCCGCTTTGGCGGGGGGTGCTCTCCCACATCCCCCTCCCTGTCACCGGCCTCCCGGCCCCTGGTAGTGCCATCTTTGGGGCCCGGGCCTCTCGGGAGCCGAGCGCGGGTCGATCAGCCGGAGGGGCTGGTTTCGGGTGTTTTCCGCCCCGGGAGCGATCCCGGCGGTGAGGGAGAGCGATGCTGAGCCGGTGCCGCCAGGATGGGCTGCGGGAGCGGAGGGGCGGTCGGCGGGGGTACCCCTCCGGCGGGACGCCACGCCGGATAAAAGTCTGGGGGGAAGCGGCGGTGGGCGAAACGGAACTGGAGCGGCGTGGGGAGGCCGGGGAGCGGGCACCGGGGACGGCGGCGCATCCGAGCGGGTGCGCGGGGACAGGGCATCGCTCCGGCTGCGCTCCGCCGGACTCTTTATGTGACGCAGCCCCTGTTCGGCACGGGATGCGGGGGAGCACGCCGGGATCCCTCCTCTCGCCAAGCAGCGTGCTTGCCTTGGCTCCCGGCGGGTCTGGGCCGGCGGCTCCCGCTGGAAGGAAACTTTCTTGACTCCGGGTAGCTGGAAGGGTGAGCGGTGACCCCCAGCTGAGTGGAAAGATCCCGTGTTCTCCGCGCGTGCCCCCGGTCTTGCAGGGGGGTCCCCCCAGCCCTGCTTGGGTACAGATGGCAGTGTGCCCAGCACAGCGAGGTTCACAGGCATTTAATAACCATTGTAAGAAAGGCTAATCGAACGCAGGCCTTAAATGTCCAGATCGTGCCTTCTTTACGTGTTGGCTTGGTTTTCTACTTTTTTGTGTTTGGATATTGCTCACTGAGCAATTGTTGGGGTTTTTAATTCATAAAACATAAAAACATTTCTAGATACCAAAAGAAAGAAATCCAGTGCCCCATTAGCATTTTTTTCGCTCTTAGGAGAACAATACAGGCTCACTGTAAGCTTGCCCAAACATGGACTGCCTTTTATTATGTATTGGTACAATGCCTAGTGCAATAAGGTCCACTTTTGACTGAGTTCAAATGCTAAGCACAAGGAAAAAACTCAGTGGCACGCTGCTAATCGTGATACATTTGTCACAAATACCACCTGCCGATAGGCTGGGATTTCAGAAAGGGAGAAAGGTGGAATGCTTTGAACAAACCCAGTTCCTCTGCCTGTTTGAAGTAGCAGATGCTCCTTGGCTTCAGTCACTTGCATGGCTCTTGAAAGTTGTGCTGTTCAAAGTGTCTGATACTTTTTTCTTTTTTAATGTTGCTGTCTGTATTTTTTTAAGAAAAAAAAGAAGTTAACAGCTTTGTGATTGAGTTGAAAGCCTGTGTGACATCTGACTGTCAGTGTGAAAACAGCTGCCTGTCTGCATTAAAGATCGCAGGGCAACTTACCTTGTCGTAAAACGTTGCTGTATGTCTTTGGTCCTAGACACATGTGTGTACCTGTAGCCTGAGGAGATACTACATGAAACCAATCTGTCTACTTTAGGTATTTACACAGTTAGGTCTTCATTGGTGGGTTTTCTCATCTGAGGCACTTTTTTAGCATTGCTGCTTATAGAGTATCATATTTGATATTGCAAAGTTGAGATTGTTCACCTTAAATTTGTGGCAATTGTAATCTAAAGGTGCAATAGCAGAAAGCTTTTAATTAACAAATTAGCTGGTGGAGGAGGGGCTGGGTTTGTTGTTAAGCACCCCAACTGGACCTTTTTTTAAAATACTCATCTTTATTGAAGGAATTGCAAGGGGGGAAGGGAAGTAGGATTTAGCTTGTGTTCCAATAGCCTTTTCAGTTGCTAGTTTTTATTTTAGTGCTGGCTCAAGCACTAAAATAAATTGTTCACCTGCAGGAAACATGAGGTCACAGTACGTCACGGCGCCCACGGTCACTGTCCTTCTATTCCTGCTGTGGATCCAGTCATCAACAGGCTGCAATAAGGCTCTCTGTGCCAGCGACGTCAGTAAATGCCTGATACAGGTAAAGTCGTGTTTCCTTTCTTTGCTTTTCAGTCTTCAAGAAGCAGTTCCAAAGCTGTGTCTTGAAAAGATCCAGCAATACAAATAAGTGGTATTTTATATTAAGTAGTATCTCTTTAAAGAAGTTAATTTGGTCTCTTGCCCATATAAAGTGCAGATTAACAACCATTTATTTTATAGAGATAGATGATACCAAGTGCATCTTTATGTGGGCATGTGTCTTTTTTATAGTGGAAACTTTTTCAAGCCAAGGACAATGGTTGCTGGGTTATTGTGTAGAAGCCACTAGGAGTTACACTGTTAGTTTTCAATCTCTTTCTTCTTTATTAGTGATTATTATGAATAAGCAGCAATTTGAAACAGACATTTTATTAGAAGGGTTGCTGTGGGCGACAGTCATTTTTTAAGGAGATTATCTGCAATACCAGGAATTCAAATATTCAAAACTTATAGTCTTCCCATATCTGTCTGAGATGTTCCCCTTAACTTGCAATTTGTCCACTTTCTTAAATCTCAGGCAGAGGGTCAGGAGTTGATGCCTCATGATCTCTATAACATCAGGTTTGTACAGTCAATTAAAAGATGCCTAAAAACCAAGCCAAATACTTATGAGTTGAACTGGTAGGAAATGGATGTTAAACTCAAATCCAGATGCTGCTTTTGACTCACACGGTGTGTCTGTCTGCAGTGAAAAAACCAGACTGAGACCAGATTGTTCTTCTTAGAGCAGGAGTTAAGGGGTATGGTGTGCAGCAGAGCAAAAGGGCCTTTTCCAGCAAAATGGCAAGCAGTTCTGATAACTACCAAGTATTTATTTATATGGTATATAGAGCACTCTTCTTGACTCCAGATTGAAAAAAAGGAGGCTTCATGTGGTCAGCTGCAGCTTCTTTAAAAGAAACTGTTTCCTTCTGCCTCTTTGTAGATTGGAAAAACAATATCAGAGAGCACAAATGTCGTGTGGCAGTAACGTGGGAATGGTCACTGTGTGAATGCTTACTGTAAATGCATGGTCACAGCCTGGAAAGAGGTGCAGAAGTGGCCTGAGGCATTTCCATGTTTACTTCATTTTATTGACTTCCGTTTAAAATTTGTCTGGTTTACAAATAAAAATACTTACCAGATTCACAAATCCATCCTATGGAACAAAGGCTGACTGCAGGCTGAACTCTCTGGCTTCTGCACTGTCATTGCTTTAAATCTATAAAAAAAAATTCTGCTTTTTCTAGCCCCGTCACAGTCTGTGGAGTTGTTAAATACAGGAGCAAGAAAGAGGCTTCTGATTTTTGCCCTTTCAAACAGAACACCAGTGGTTTTGTTGGTGTGTTGGAGACTGTGCACTGTGACAAACTGATGTGCTTGTAAGTCCCTTCTCTTGCATTTTTTTAAATCATCTCTAGGTTTGAAATCTTTAGGAAGTAACGTGTTAAGTATGGCATTGGATGTACAAGGCATTTAAATAGTAAATGCTACAGATTTATTGATTCAGGGGAAAGCTGTTGGTCCAGATGCTGGATTTTGGTCCTGGAAGCTGTTGGTCTGCTACTTATTTCTCTGTAAGCAAAAGGGAGAACAGGGAAGATGTAGTGTCTCCTTTTCTAGTGCCAGTGATGGCAGTCCACCATCCATTAAAGGACAGACATCTCCTTCCCAAGTAATCATTTTTTATCCAGTCACGTTTGAGACAGACAACATCTAGACTTTATTTTTATGAGCTAGTCTGAATAAAGTACAGCCCAGGAGGAGTGAAGTTAGTGCTACTGGAGTCCTTACTGAGCTGTCAATAAATGGCTGAGACTCAGCACTGCATGGGGGTGGCTCATACAACTGTGCTTATCAGTTGTGCACACAACTTGGATTATGTTGGCATCTCTGTGACAACAGAGCCCTGTGCATGCAGAGAGACCACTGGTAGGTGTGTTCACTCTTACTTTGTACAGGTGATGTGGAGTCCCTTTTTAAAGCATTTCCCTAAAATCCAAATCATATGCAATTCTCTGAGACCCTGAAGTAGCCCAGGCCATGTGAGTTGTGTGCTATTGCAGGGGAATTACACTGTTCGTTTCCGCTGTCTGGCTGCTGTCTTCCTGCAAACGGGCCTGACTTACCAGTCAGTATTCATTCTTTACAGAAGAACAGATCAGGTCAGACTAGTCTGATTGTGGATATGAAGTATCCTAAAGCTTTGACTTAAAGCAATTGTCATCTTTCTTCTTGGCTTTGTTTGTTTGTTTGTTTGTTTTTAAATCTTCAGCAGTGTTGTGGCAGAAGCACTGCACTGCTATTTGAAGTGCATGTTATTTCCTGGAGAAGTATGCCAGTAGACTGTATCTATGTATTTTTCCCCCTCTAAACTCTTCTGGAAAAATCTGAACTTAAAAATAAAATACTGTGTTTAGCGAGGTTGCTTGACTATCACGTGACATTTTTCCTTCACCGACTTTTATCACTGTTCAAGTTCAGCCAAATCCGTGTCTTGATACCAAGATAATGCCACTTGGAGACAACTGGGAGAGCAAACAACTTGTGGATGTTTGTCATCTGCATCTGTGTACAGAAAGCGAGCCTGCCTGTCCCGGTGACATAATGAGACAAGAAACGTGCTCTCTCAAAAAGCATACGGTTAACATAAATATTTTTGCCAACATGGCTAGAAGTCACTACAGTCATTACTGCCACTCCTTAAAAGCTGCTCTGCTTAGGGGTGGTCCCTACATAAATATTTATTTTGTTAGATCCAGAACAGTGCATGAGATCAACAACTCACATGGATTCAGCTTTCCCTTTACATCTTGAGGCTCTAGCTTCATTGGTGTTTCTCTTTTTTCTGTAAGCAAAGAACTGTAAGAAAATAGCTTGAGGCATCTCTCTGCATAAGTTCAGCCTTCAAAAAGAAACTGTGTTTTTCTGTAGTTGTTGAAGGAGTCATGAGAAGACTTGGGAGTGCAGTGAGTGGGTCCACAAAGTTAGTTCCTTTGAAGGCTCTGGACATAGCTCCTTCCTGTGAAGATGAGATTGGGGTGTTGGAGTCAATAAATGGCTGTTGCCTCACTTTTCAGATGGGCCACCGAGCCCTGGCTGCACACAATGTGCGTGCTGCAGTATTTACTGTGGCACATCTGTTGTTGACTTGGAAGCGTGGGTTGTTTCCATGTGTGGAGAAGATGAAAAGGCCAGTTACACTCACTGTAACTGGCGTAGTAGAGACATGTATTGTGTCCTTGCAACATGGAGGAAATCCTTGAAGGCAGAAACTTCTAGGATGGGACGTTCCCACAGTTGTTCATAGCTAATGGATTTGAGGTGAGTCCCAGGTTGGTTCTTGCAGCGCAGAGCTACCTGCAGGAGTCAGGCTGGGGTGGGATGTCTGTGCTAGGCAGGAAGCTGAGCTTTGCTCTCTCATCTGCAACAGTTCTTTAAACTACTGCTGTGTGTAGGAAACAGACGGTGCTATAATTCAGGCATGGATTTCTGATCCTTCTGAGGAGGGGTTGTTTTGCAGGGTTTTCTCTCCCGAATGCCACATACCTGCAGCCACCTCAGCTGGTGCAGTGTTGTTCTGATTTAAAATCTCTTTTTGTCTTTGTCTTCTTTGCCTCCTGTGTGTACAAACTTGTCAGCCTGAGAGGATTTCCAAGACTTTTTAGCCCTGTGGTATGAAATAAATGCCACTCCTTAACTTCAGGGCTTAGGCATCTAAAAATTGCTTTCAGCGTGTATGTACGTAGCACAGTTGGGTTAACAAAACAGCTCTGGCTGGTTTGCTTCCAGGAGATTTTCTGTTATTAAACTGTTCTAGGAAAAAAAAGCTAGCTCTTTTTCTTGCACTCCCCCTTCCAGTTTGCGGAGATATTTCCAATGCCTTCAGGTCCTACTTCTCCCAGCACTAAGAAAATAGTCTCTGTCATTCCAAGAAAGCTTTGAAAAAAACGCAGATGTTAAATATCTTGTAAAAATCTTTTTTTGCTCTCTGGAGCAGAAATATATTTATTGTACAAACATACCTGCTTCCTATTTAATGCTGTATTTTTAGACTGTGAGGCTTTATTTCTTGCCTAGCAAAATAGATTCCCCAATGCACCTTCAGTAGTTCAGCTTGCAAATTTGCCAAGCTGACTTATGAGTAATATTTTCTTGACTGACACCTCACCACCCCCAGCTATCAACAAGGAACGTTTCTCATTCTGCCTCTCTTCACCCACGTCTCATGTAAGCATTCTTTTAAAAAGATGTATCCTGTACCACTATCCAGTGTGGATGAGTCAGGCAGAAGGACTCAAAAGTGGTTAAGGAAACCATGTATGTGCAAACACATATATGAAAGAACATACAGTTTTTGCCCTGAAGAGGTGGAAGACTAATTAATTAGATTGTTCTTTCTTCCCTCATCTCCCTCCAAGTCTGAAATAAATAAATAATAATTAAAAAAAAAATTACATTGCTCATAAGCCCTTCCTGTAAAAACAAACTTGTTAAAATACTGGTAGATGTAATGACGCTATCTGCAAGATACACATAGGGATGCTAAGCAGAATTTTTTGTTAATATGTTGCAAGTGCAGAATTAAAGTTACATTTAATTCTTGGAGAACACTCTTCTGTAAAACTGAAACAAGTTTAGTGAATTTTCTGGCTTCAATTCATATGTTACATGTAATAGTTTATGGAGAATTGCCTCCTCCCACGTCCTGGCTTGTTGATGTTTTAATAAGTATAAAGTTGTTTGTCCGGTTTTACTGTTGAAGAATAAATAAATAGGATATTTTTAATGCTAATATATATTAATATTATTCTCTGGCCAAGGTAACAGTACTCGTGGTTATTTTTAAAGTTGTTTTATTCAAGCTTTTTATTCTAAAGACTGACAAAATCTGTTTATTGAACAGTAAGATAAATATTTTAGAAACTCATCATTCATTCACATAAGTCATCTTTCTAAGTTTGTGGTGTTTCCTCTTGTGGAAAAACGTGTATATTTTATTAATGAGCCTGGTTTTCATCTTTCTCTTGGAAACAGCATAGTAATAGGTGCCATTCATAAATTTTGAGGACGAAAAAGTAAAAAACCTTGGTAGTTTTCCTCTCTGTAAGAAAAAATTCAATACTTACAAAGTCTGCATATTGCAGAAATGTGCGTGGAGCAGGAGTTCACTCTTGATCAGTCAGCAGGGCAAACAATTCACATTAAACTATGCAGGTGACAGTGTTTCTCAGCATTACATAGCATAAGCAATAGTAGGTGAATTTTGTTTCTTTGCTGGCTTCAAGAAGATTTGGGATCTGGGGTGAAGTGAGTGAAATAATAAGGAATCAATGGATTTATACTGCATTAGTAAATTGTAGCATATCTGCTACACATTTTGGTGTTTGTTCAGTTTTAATCCAGAACTGGGAGCTTTGCAGCTTCATTTGCTGTATTCTGAAGGCCTGCCCCCAGCCTTCTGGCCTCACTGTCCGAAATGCGCTTCTCGGTCTTCTGTGGGCCCTGTGAGCTGGTGTGAGCAAGGGGTGATCCCTGTGCAACTCAACAGGCCCCAGATATTTGCAATTGCCAGTTTTGCAGATTAAGGAGAGAACAGGGGTCATACACAATCAGGTGCATATCTGTACCTTGCCTTGCCTAGCAAACATACTCCTGACACTTGGTATAAATATGCCTCCTTTCTCTGCTACTTGAGGCTTATTAACAGTTGCAAACAAAGAATTATTTAAAAAATGGAATTCTGTCCCATCAGCTTCTTCCCAAGGTGCTTCAAAAGGAAACCTCACTTAACGGGTGATGTGGGTGTCTGCCTGTAAGGAGTGGTGTCCCTGACTCAGCTGTGGTTACCAGAGGTTGAACCATGGGTGGTGACTCCAGGATAGGAGAATTTCCAACCAAACCACTTTCCTGCCCTTCCCTCCTGTCCATGTGCGTCTCCTGACCACACTGCAATGTGTCCCTCCCCTGCCTCTGGAGAATGGGATCAAAGAGTGGGGATGGGCACTGTCTTCTCCCCCGCCTGATGCATAGCAGAGATTTGCCAATAGCCCTTCCAGTAAAGACAGGGGTGGGAAGGATCCCATGGTCAGTGTTTCCAGTAATGGGATTTTATTTTCTCACCAATTGTATGTAACATGATAGTTAGACAGACGTCATCAAAACCAAATTCTTAGACAGGACAACCAAAGTGACTTCTTGGCTGTCCGTTCTTCACACTATGATGTAATTCAAGTGTGTGAATTATTGTCATGTAGCCACAGTCTTTTGGCCAAACTGGAATTACTAGTATGGATTTAAACTAGAGGGAAGGAGACCGCCTGGTTTTTAAATTTCCTTCATCCACGTAGGCTGTTTCCATGCTTTGAGGTCCACCAGTGCATGTCTCCAGCAGGACTGCTAAACCAGTGCCTTTGGGTTTAGGTAGTATGAAGATGTCTTTTTGCTTCCATGCCTTTTGCACCTTTTTAGCTTAATAAAATTAAAGAAAAATATGTGTGTATGCCACTTCACTTTCTAGAGTCTCTAGAAGTCTTGGAAATATCCCAGGTGTTGGTTTGAGGGGAGGAAGCATAGGGTTGTTTTCATAATAGAAAAATTTATTTAGCTGGACCAGTAATCTGGTCACTAATATTGCAAATGGAGACCAGTGTGTAACAGGCATTCAGAGACGCAGAAAATCCCATTATCAAATGACTTAACTGAGTAAGTTCCTTTTAGAATCCATGCATAGACGGGATGGTAGATATTGTGTATATCCTGAGTATTCATGTCAGGCTTATAGTAACTTCCTTTTTTGACTAAATTATACTGTGGGCTCACTATTTATATATAAACACCCCTCTTTGAATTTCTAGTTGTGGTGGGAAGAACATCCAAAGAACTTGTAGATTCAGGCATACACAGAAGGGCACACACCTTTCCCATGAATAGGATTTTTTTCGCTTTTAAATGCTGACTTCAGATTTGTCTTCAGAATGTCACCTTTAAAAAAAAAAGAAAGGGGGCAAACTTGCAAAAGATCCTTTTGTAGGCTCAGATCTGCTCTTTGACTGGAGCCGTTTTACCGTTTACTCACTGTATTAGTGCACTAAGCTTTTCTAATGCCCTAATTGGAGTTGCGGCTTGAGGAAGAATTGCTCTGTTGTGTAGTTCTTTTGCATCTGGGATTGCTGCAGTGTAATGAATGCCTCTTGTTTCCAGGAGCTGTGTCAGTGCCGCCCTGGGGAAGGGAACTGTTCCTGCTGTAAGGAGTGCATGCTCTGCCTGGGCACACTTTGGGATGAGTGCTGTGACTGCGTTGGTAAGTTTGTCTTTTTTTTTTTTTAATTTTCTTCTTTTTTTACGTTGGTTTCTCCTGCCACATGCTGAGCTCACAGTCTTAAAATAGAAGTAAAACATTGTGACAGCATCTGCGCTTTAAACATTTTACAGCTCATTTTGTGGGTACGGAATAAATTACTGTGGAGATCCAACATTTGAGGGCTGTATCTGCTCTGTGGAGTGGAAGGTGGCAGTAGTCCAGGTTTTGCCTGGTTAATGTCATCATAGCTGACACTCTCTAACAAAAAACTCCATTTTGAATTGTCACCTTGAGGAAACTAGACAGTGCCTGCTTCTTGGGGTTGGATGCTGTGTGAAGGTTTCTACCTGCAAAGTGTATTGACAGGTACCGCACAGGGGCAGTTTTAGGTTTGAGCTGGGACTAGTAGTAAATAGGCACAGCCCAGTGTTTTCACCATTCTTGAAAAATGAAAATTTTTTACCCTCTTTGTGGAGGGTAAAAAAGAAACAGACAAGGTCTTTCTATAGGACTAGATGATAGTCTTAACAAGAACACGTTGCTACTAAGAGGTGGTGTTCAGAGTGCCCATTTACAAGTGGATGCTGCTCCTGCTTAAGGAGACTGTATGTTCTGTCTTATGATTTAAGTTTAATTAAAGCTTCATCCTCCTGTGGTTGCTGTAAGTCTTCCTGTGATGCCACTCAAAATCTTGGCTTCCATGAAAGGGATGCATCTTGATTGTTGTACCTGCTCTCAGCTTTTCCTGGTGGGTTTTCTCTGAATTCATGAAGGTTATTAGTGTCAAAATGCCCATTTTCAGTGCAGTTGATTGCTTCTCCTGTTCCAGAATGATGTGAATCTGCTTTCTGACATCCCTTTTTTGCTTGGTTCTGGCTAGCTTAGCTTTGCTTTACTGTCTTTCAGTAAGCAGTGGGGTGGCATGATCCTCTACATGTGTGATTCTTCCCAGTGGCATAAAGTGTTTTCAGCCCCTGCACCTGTGAAGGATATACTGCACCTGTGGAGAATGCATTTAGAAAGAGGCCTTAAAGTCTGTTTTTTCTGTTTGATCTTGGACTCCTTAAGAAGTGAAATATGTATCTATATATATCCCCTTTTTTTCCCCTTTGCCCTTCCAGGGTCATCAGATTTTTCGTAATGCAGTATTGAAGTGCGCTGCTGTCATCTTCAGTCATAGGGATGAGGAATAGGATAGTAGGTTATTTCCCTGGTATAGAACCATCATCTGCTGTAGCAAGCAAGGCTTGTGTGCCAGTCTCTAGGGAGAGGAACAACCTACCTCTTGGGATTGTGAAGTAAAAAAGTGAAGTCCACACACAAACTTTTTTTATAAATCTGCAGATTGCTCACTGTTCTGCTGTTCTTCCTCATAGTATTTTCCAGGAGAGGAGTTAACAAGGTTTCAGGTTCAATTTCCAAACACTGAATAAACTAAAACATCTCCTGATGGTCCTGTGAGTGTCTCAGATCTCATAGTTTCTATGGCATGATCCTATTCTCTTCAGTGTAGGGTCATCCTTGCTGCAGCCTTATTCAAATAGGCAAACAGGAAAGCATGCTATACCTGGCTTCCTAGAGACAGTTCTTTGATGATACTTGAGCTGATATTTAAGTTTCTTTATAAGCTGATTATGTCTAATGTAAAAGCAGATAGATTGTGTGTTTTTCAGGTCATGTCTGCCCTGAGGTCAGGAATTACCTCCTACCCTACCCTACCTACTTTAGAGATGCTCAGTTGATGCCCTCATATTTTGTGTGGATGTTCTCTCCCTTCTCGGACAGGGAAAAAGACACTGGAGGAAAGGGAACAGCAACAGGTCTCTCTTTCCTTTGAGTTAAGCTCTTTTAGTCCCTCTTGTAAAGGCCTATTTGCTTCCATCATTTCGGTAGCCTATTTCTACATCTTCTCATCCATTCCAAAGCAGTAGTGTAGACATGTTTCATCCTTACCAGTTGCTCATAAGTTAAACTTTATTTTCATTTTAGCCAAAGCTGCTATTTTATAATAATTCCTATATAAAAATATGACTATTAAAATGCTTTTAAAAACAGTAAGAGGGAAGGATCTTTGTGGATGAGCATTTACCCATTAAACTATGAGTGATTGTTTCTTGGTGCCATCTTAAGATAATATTTTCATACTGTATTGATATGCACATAAACTTGTGCACATTCTGCAGGATTTTTTTTTTTCCCTGTGTGTCCTTCTTATCAATGAAATTTATTTTCGGAATCCAACCTGAAAGAAGGAGCCTCTAGAAAGGCTCACTGGTTTCCATTTCACAACATTAATACAATGACACCAACTAAATTATACATCCCTCCATGTATCTGTATAAAACTCTTACCTGCTTTGATAGCTTCCTAATTGATTTTCAAGTGGGCATCCTTTATTAGAATTATATGGTTAATACAGTGCCTACTAAAGTATGGTTAATATTAGTGCTTACTAAAAGATGATAATGCAGGGATAGAAATTTTTTGTTAAAGCAATAAGTCCAGGAAGGTCCATGAAGAACAAACCCAGTTGAGAGGAGTAGGAAAATAATCATTTACAGTAGGAAGTTTGTGTAAGTGGAATTATTTTTTAGTGTGACCTGATGTTGTTTGGAAGGGAGGCTTATTTTTTTTTTCCTGCCCAGTGCTTGGCTCACCTTTTTGTAGGAGCAGACTGTCTCGTGGTGTTCCTATTATTAAATGCTGGTAGTGCCAACCACTTGCTTAAGATTTGCCAGATCTCATGCTAATCGTCATGGACAAACTTCCCTCTGCTTTGTTCATTATGGAAATCCACCTACTTAGTTTGAGAAGATTGTGGGTTTGTATAAGGCTCTAGTCAAACACAGTTATTTCTGAAGCTGGAGTCCTAGTGGATCTACAGGCTAGGAAGTATTTCTCTGGTTGGGGAGGCAGACTTTGAACATTTATGTCCCATATCACTTTTACACTTCAAGAATTGGTGTGCTTTGTGGCTGTAGCTGTCTAAAACTGTGTCTGTGAAAATACCCAAACAATATCCAGATGTACATGAGGAAAATGCATTTGTCTGCCTCTTGCCAGGTGACTTCTAATAGAGTTTTTTTATTGGCTCCTGGGCTTAAGTCCCTATGCAGATACAACTTTTCTTTTTAATCTTAGTTGTTTCAATATTTGGATTAAATCAAGTTTCAATTAGTTTCATGGCTAGACATGTTAGTGTTTAAATGGTTAATGAAAAACTGGCACTGGCATTGCATATCACAAAAACATTTTGTAGAAACTGGCAAAACAAAAAAAAAATTACAAGGTTTCAAAAAAGAGACTGCAGAAGACGTTGAAAAATAAAGAAGGAGTAACCTGGAAATAAGCATTTTGCCTGTAGTGACCCCTCCAGATAAGCTGCGAAACGAGGTTCATCTCGGCTGTCTCTACACAGGTAAAATAATTCAGACTCATGCTCCCTCCTGATAGTGATCTTTGCATCTCTGGCAGACGACTAAAAAGATCTAGTGCACTGCTGCAGCAGATGAGATGGAATACTTGAATTGTGATCAAAAGTTTCGTGTACCTCAGGACTTGTCAAGATACTGCCTTTGTTCAGTCCTAAGCTTTCATTCCAGATTTATGCTAGGATTGATTATACTGTGCTTTGTCTCTTCTCCCACAGAAAACAAACCTTCCATTGAACTCTTTATTTTCTAAGCTGTAATACTAGCATTAAAGGGGAAGCAAAGTGCTGTTTAGAAGAGGTTTTTCTTTTCACAAGTCACAGGTGTGGGTTGTGGAAGTCTGAGATCTGAAACCTGCCATTATGGGAAGTTCATCCTGCTGTATTTGGTGGTTTTCTGCTATTGGGTTAAGAGTGGGGTATATAAGAAAGGGTTCTGTTCTGTTCAGAAAAAAAACAAAAGGCGATTTTAATTTTCTAAATACCTGCCTGTTTAAAGAATAAGAGGTTAGAGAGTTTCATGTAACTTACTGTTTTGTTCATCTGCAGGTATGTGCAATCCTCGCAATTACAGTGACACACCACCAACGTCCAAGAGCACTGTCGAGGAGTTGCATGAACCAATTCCTTCCCTTTTCCGGGCCCTGACAGAAGGGGATACTCAGCTGAACTGGAATATTGTTTCCTTCCCTGTGGCAGAAGAACTGTCGCACCATGAGAATCTAGTTTCTTTTTTAGAAACAGTGAATCAGCCACAGCATCAGAATGTCTCTGTTCCAAACAACAACGTCCACACACCTTACTCTAGTGACAAAGGTAATGAGTGTAGTGTCTAAATTCCTAGCATTTCCTCTCATTTCTTCCAGGAGCCTTCTCGGTGCATATTCTGTGCTTCTCTGTGCTCACTTCTTCTTTTCTCGTAAAAAAGTGTGAAAGATTCAGCCTAATTTTGAGGATAACTTAACAAAAGGAGTGAGGAAAAATGTTGAGGAACATGGAAGATGGTGTTAAAGTGACTGATGATCTTAGGAGACACTGAACCACGTGAGTTTATCTCTGTATTTCCTCCTGTGGCATGAGGCAGTTTGTTCATGTTACTTCATGTGCACTGGCAAGGTGCGTTCTTTGACCTGGAAGCAGTTACCTGTAGTTGGGAGATGGGACAGACCAGAACCTGAATCCAAATGATGTAGCAGTGCAGAGGCAGGAAACCTCTGAAACACGGCTTCAGAGGTTTGAGAAATAACAGCTTATGGCATGTGACTGTCTGGAGCAGTTGTTTATTGCTTTCACCTGAGCTGGCATAACTTGAAATCTTTAGAATGATGGTTTGTACAAAATGCAGGATTAATAGTAAACCTAAGTAAGATAAAGACTGAGGAAGGATAAGTGACAGATTATCTTCAGTTTAGAGGACAGACTTCAGAATAGTGTTTGCTGAGGGGGAAGATGAGAAGTTTGAGGTAGTATGAAAGGTGGCTTGAGAAAAATACTGTTCAGTATGTTCAAGAAACATACTGAACCTGAAGCATTTTTCCCTGCAAATAATTACATCACACTTAAAAGAACCTCATAAACAATTCATAATGAAATTGCTGCTTAATAGGGGAAAAAGAGCATCTGATTTGTTTTATTAGTGTAATTAATGCTATGCTTCCTTCCCAACACACACTTTAAATGTTCGTAACCCCATATGTTGCAGTTGTGATGCCTCTTTTATCCTATCAATAAAAGATACCCTAATTAATGGACGTGCTGCTTTTCCATGCCGAGGTGAACCTTTGACCTAGTTGTGTTTCTGAGTAGGACTGCTGTTGATTAAATGGAACCGTAATGGCAACTTCTCTAATTTCCTTTGGTTAAGGCACGTTAGAAAAATAAATTAATTCCAGAACTGGGAAACCAGATGGTCAGAAAGCATCTCATGCATATGTCTTTGATGTTATTAAAATGCTTGCTCACCATTATTGGAGAGTGATGTAAAAAGCCATGTAAAGCGGCAAACCCCAAAAAGCTCCGTGTGCAAACACTACAGTACTTAAAGTTGTAAATTATACTTGGGGAAAAAAAATTATGTTTAGTACAGTCTTGAATATATCCCACTGTACTTAGGTACTGCAGCCCAGATGGCTGTCCTTTACTACCATACCAACAGGATGGGCTAATGATAGTTTTGGATTAAACTTGGAATTTGAATTGCATCTCAAGGGTGTGGAGCAGTTTTGAGTTTAACAACACAAATACATAACACTGCAGTTTTTTCTGAGTCAAAAGTCTCCTTCATTTCATTTACTAAGAATGCTTTAGAGATTAGGCTGAGAGAGCTTTCACTGGAATGATGACAGTCCAAAAACAACAGTTATATTTAGTTATAGTTGGAAATAGTTAACAAATGCCACTGGCTTTCAGGCCTCAACAGAAACTTAAAACAGAAACAAATGTCAGAGCTGTTCTTGTAATCATTGGCTTTGCCTCCTCCATCTGAGTGGCCAGTGAAGAACTAGGAAAGGTAGAAAATTACTTTCCACATCCTATACTTTGATAAATATGTAAACTTATTGAGGAATCTCTTTTCTTGGTCACAATGTAGATAACTTTGTACTGCCCTGCTTTCTCACAAGTCATATTAAACTTTGCTTACAAAAACATGAATGATTTGAGCACTGAGAACAGAGAAGGTGTAAAGAAAAATTAGCTCCTGGCTTGGTCAGTTTAACATTTATTATGGTGGAAGCAAGACAACTGGGGAATTGTATGGGGTGTTATGTGAGCCATGGGGTGGCATTGTTTTTAATACATTTTGATGGGTTCATTGGGGAAGCAGTAATCGAAAAGTGGAGGGGTAGTAGGTCATAGGGTAAAGAGCCTTGTGAGCACGGGCACAGCAAGGGAGCCTAGGAAGTTGCTGGAGCCTGATGGCTTCTGCCCATGCAAAGTTCAATCACACAACTGGGTCAGTATGGTTTAACAAGCTAGTAAATGTTAGAAGGACCACTGAAAGAGAGGGTAGGTCTGTGTGTGTGTATGTGTGTGTGCTCAGTGGCAGTAAATACAAGCACACCCTGCAGTGGGAGAAACAGACCATCTCTTTAACCTTTCCTTCTCCTCATAAGTGCTGCTTAAAGGCAGATCTTGCAAAGGGAGATGTCCTTAAGGTGCCTCGCTCAGCAGTTGTCTTCAGGGCTGTGACAGTCAGGGATTTGAAAGAATATTCCTGTGAGCAGAAACACAGATGCCTTGTGTTTTCTTTACAGTGCTGTGTCTCCTCCACTTTGTGGCTCCTTGCATGCTTCACTCCAACATGGTGTGCTGGCAGCAGCCTACTGCGTGGCATGTAAAGGGAGAGGGGCTAATGAGAGGTAGATTTTGGTAGGGGGACAGTAGTCTCTGTACTATCTTCTAGAATACATCCCAAAATTTGGAAAGGCTGTGCTTACATGTACTTCTTGTCACACGTTGTGTAACACAGCTCTGATTTTAATTTCAGCACGCATTCATGCAGGGATTGCCATTAAGCTGTCCCAGGGTGCCAGATTTGCTCAATGCAGTTCTGAGTGAGGTCCAGGAAAAGCAGCACTAGCCACAGGAATCCACGAGCTTTGTGCCTGAGTGGCGTGAAGCCACCAGCCCCCAGAAGGTGTCTGTAGATCCAGGACGAGGGGGGTGGTAGGATATAAAGCATTCCTTTCTCACCCCAGCCTATTGTGAGCCCAGCCAACAGACTTTGAACTTCCCCATTATTTTCTTAATGAGTGTCTTCCCTTTCCTCCTGTGAATTGACTTTTAATGCTTTAGCTGCCACAGTCATGTGTGCGCTGCTGGAGCTGCTGTAGATCTTCGTATCAGTTGTTTCTGGCACTTGCGCCACTACTTCAGAGAGGATTGTGATGAGTATTAATGTAGAGCTACATTTGTACTTTATTCATTTTGCTTTACTTTTAGCTGATACCCTCAGAGCTCTAAAGTGTGAGTTCAGATGTTTAAATAAGCTTAGTTGTTTCAGATGATGACAGGATGTTGGCAAGAGAGAGAGGGGAACTAGATAATCTTTTGGCAATTGATAAAGCGAAATCTGCGTTGTAATTACGGGTTTCTGACTTACACTGCTTGGTGTCTGCTCTGCATTTCTGCTTCCCTTCAGTGCAAGCTACATAGAGGAGAGCTAGAAATCCAGTAAAGTGGCATCTACCTCTGTAGAAATGTTTCTTTTTACAAGTTCTGATTGACATAAAATTGACTTGTCCAAAGCTAGTAGATTATCTCAACTGATCTCCTCATTCTCCCTTTCCTCCTTTCCCACTACTGCTCTTGACTAGTTGTTGGGGGTTTTTTTTGTGGAAGATGTCCCCTGCCATGGAACAGGGGTTGGAATTAGATGATCTTTAAGGTCCCTTCCAACCCAAGCCATTCTATGATAAAATGGTATGACAGCTGGGTGGATAGTTACCTTTTTAAAGAACTTTTAGAGCTACCAATAAACTGACCAGCAGACAGCTGAAGTTACATAGCATGTTTAAATTCAAGGGTCACATACAGCGAGCGAATTGTCATTCACTGGGAAGGTTTGTTCAACCTATAGGTAGGCATTTCTCCTTAACTTACAATAACTGAATTGTTTGATATTCTGAGTTGCTAAATTCCTCCATATTACACCAGTACAGACAGTTTTATAGCAAAGCTTGATAGTTTCTTCTGGTCATTTTTAATTTAGACTTGACTGTTGTTTCTTCTACACAACCCTTCGCTGAGTATGAATTGTGAGGGGAAAAAGACTGAGAAATGCATGTTATGGAAAAAAAAATATTTGCTGCTGCATCCTTCTCTCACCCCACAGCAGTAGTTTGTGGCCCTTATTGTGTGAAAATTGGCAAAATGCAAATGAAAAGCTGTTACTGCACTAAGTAACATTGTTTTTATCTACACTGAGGGAGCCAAGTGATGAGTCTGTAATTAGGTTGTGAAACAGTTTAAACACTCTGGGGTCCCAGCTGAACCTGTAGGTATGTATTTTTCCCCTGTGTAACTTTGTTTCTTCAGCCTATAAAGTGGAATTTAATACTTAAGATGAGGAACTCTCCTGCTTTCAGTAATTCAACCTCTGCATGGACACAGAGGCTGCTGAGGAGGGGACCAGTAGCGTCCCATGACGAACAAAGTTCACCCTGCCCAATCTGACTCGTTCAGACCTGGGAAGTCTCTCGGTGAGTGAGACTTCAGAAGCAGTTTGATAGCATATACTGGAGCATGTCCTCCAGCTGCTCACAAGAGCTGCTGGGAACCAGACAGGCCTACTGCTGGCTCTGGTCTGCCAAGTACAGTCTACTCTCTCCCCTTCACAGTGTTTTTGTACTGGTCCTCTAGGACCTAATCCTCTTAGCTTGTGTGCAGATGGAAATAAACTTTCTTCTCCACTCTCCAGTTAGTCAAGATTAATGTCCTTGGTTGCTGCTGCCACTGTTATAAGGTAGAGCTCTGGCTTTCTTTCCTGTTTTGGTCCTGCAAGAGTGGTTAAGGAGACCAGTGTCTCCGACTGATGTCACCTGGTTTTGTCAGAGTTGAGGGCCAGGTGCTGCTGCTCCTCCAGCCTCATTTACCCTGAGAGATGACTTCAGTCTCTCAGTTCAGTGCCATTGATCTTTACATCCTGGAAATCACAGGCTCTTCTTACCCAGGA
The DNA here is from genome assembly GCF_003945725.1 of Corapipo altera. Classification (NCBI taxonomy): domain Eukaryota; kingdom Metazoa; phylum Chordata; class Aves; order Passeriformes; family Pipridae; genus Corapipo; species Corapipo altera. The sequence continues at coordinate 2,667,596 of NW_020884903.1, forward strand.
AGTTTATTTCAAGTTTCAGCAGGCATTAGCTGATGAACTGGGCTTCACCAGGACTTCTCAACCAGTGCTAACACTGACGAGGCTGTCACAGATGAGGTTGACGTGAAGGTGAACACAGATGTCTCCTTACACAGAGGGGACTGGACATTCTCTGGTGTGAAGACAGCCTGTAAATGCTGGAAGCAGCTCTCACACCTCAGAGTGTGCACAGCTTTCCTGACCTCCTGTGGGCTTTCCCTTGTGTGTTGCAAATTGGAGTGCAGTGATCAATAGATAGCAGTGGGCACTTCTGGCAACCCTTTGGAGAGGACTCTGCTTCCTTTAAAGAGCTGTTTCACTGCTATCCAGAGATAGCTGTAAGTCATTTTGCCTTCTCAGGCTGATCCAGAGGCTAGGTCAGTCAGGTGGATGGCATCTCAAAAGCTGATTTTGCAGGAAGAAATATTTCTGGATTAGCCAGGATTGCCTATTTGGAGGCAGAGGCTCTGTGCCTCCAGCTGACACCTGCTAGGACTGACCCTAGATATGGAACACATAAATAAGGTATATTAAGGTAAAAAGGTAGTAAATTTTCAGTAGAAAACTACTAAAAAGGTATCAAAAGAGTGAAATGAGATTAAGCAAGAGGGTATAAATTGTAGGAGTAATGTCCTACAGAAACTTCTGTAAAGTTCCTGTGCTTGCACCCCAGCACTGAACTGGATGACTGATAGGACATGAGGAATGTTGCCTGGAGACTTGCCTCTACTTTCTCACCCCCACCCTTCCACTGAAAACCTCCTGTGATGAATGATGGGAACAGATTCCTGGAAATGTCTGGGCCTCCTGGGAATGGGTCCTTCTTGGGACCCTGGCAATCTGAGCTTTTTGCCACTGGTGATAAAACATTGCCAAGTCCTTGTGCATTCTCTATAAAAGATGGAGCTACTGTCTGGCCTCTGGGTGTGGTGGCTGCATCTCCCTACTACTTTTTAGCTTTGGCTGAGTGCTTTAGGTGTATTCCTATCACTCTGTGCACGTGGTACCTTAGTATATGCTTCTATTTAGCTCTTTTGTCCCCCCCTTTGTGAATAAATTTTACTTACTTGAAGGTGTAGATATGTTGGTTGGTTTTAGGCAGAGGTTTTGTTCTCTGAAAACTCTCTTCCTCTGGTTGCTGTGCCTCAGGCTTTATTATGAAGGCTTATAGAAATACAAATGCCAAGAATGGGACAGGACTTACACAGCCATAGTGCACTTTATTGACATTTCCAGCAGTACTTCAGGTACTGCAAGATTTCTTGGACAACTGCAGCTTTACTTGCAGCACAGCTTTTCTGGGAGCAGAAACTGCTTCAGCCATGGGTCTGTATTTCCTCCCTAAGATCCCTATTGCCTGTTGCACTGTATATGGTGTCTGCAAGATGTGGACAGCAGTTTGGAACCTGATGAAGGCAGTGAATACTCTGTTGCTTTCAGTGGGCTGGCAGCACATCCTCTGACCCTCTTGCAGCTGTTTTGGTACTAGCAAAATAGTTTGACAGTGGTCAGAGTTCCCTCATATATGTTTTAACAAGTGAATGTTCTGAAAAGGGTAGGCAGGGTTTCCAGACGTCAAGGAGGAGGATGCATCCACAGAAAAGCTGTTGTGCTGCTCTCCTGTGTGTTGTGTTGGCCCTTGTCATGTGCCCAAAAAGCATGAGCACCATGGAGATTGTTGGTACTGGGGAAACTGACTGCATAGATCCAATGATTTGTAAGGTGATGGAGGCCTTCCTGGCCTCAACTCAGATTTGGACCTCACCTTCAGAGCTTGCCATGAGTTATGCATACTATTGAGGCTGCTAATCTATGGGGCACCAATATTTTAAAGGGGAGGTTCTGGTATCACAGATAAGAGACTGAATGAACACTGTGGTTAACTACTACACTGCTCTGAAAGTCCTTCAGTTACTCACCCTTCTTCATATCTCTGTAATCATTCAAAAAAAACCCCAACAAATCCATTGTCTTGATTTACCATTTATTTTTGGATTACATTTTTCTAATCTACATCAGAACATAGATCAGTATGTTTCTACTGGATGCACCATAAGTAGCAAAAGGCTAGAAAGCCTGTTGACTTCTCCCGCTGACAAGTCGGTCTGACATGTGCGAGTGAGATGTTCATGTTTGCAGGCAGCTGCCAGTTGTGCTTTTCCCAAAATCTACCAAGTTCTGCGGGGGTAAAGGTTATGTAACAGTCCTTTGGAGGATGAACAAAGTTTTATGGTGTAATCACCTGGTCAGCACAGAAGAAAGCTGGTAGAATCTGTCAGCATGGAGAATTGGAAGTAGACTGGAGTGGGAGGTGGGGGGGGAATGTTTTTGTTTTATAATTGCGATGAATTCCTCAGCTCCAGTTTGAGGTTGCAACAGCAAACTTCATGGCATTTGAAGTAATTGCATGGATGTTAAAAGCATGAAGTCAACACTTAGGCAGAAGGGGTTTCTTAATCTTAGTAAAGCTGGTGGTGTTGCTAAAAAAAAAGAAAAAAGTGTGCAGTTTCATGTTGAGGAAAACAGGAGTCTCCGACTTGTGGCTTAATATGGCTGAAGAGTATTGTGGAGTTTGGAGGGGGGAGGACGAAATATTTATACCTAAATAAGTGGGTTTTGTGGTTTTTAAATAACTTACCTAAACCTGAGGTTTTTCATGGTAGCATATTACCTTCAGAGGACACATGCCTGCTTATTATTTTGGCATAGCCCATCGTTATGCTTTAGAAGGCATCCCTCACAACTGGGGGACAAAACCCAAAAACATTCTTGCCTATGACTGTAGAAGTAAGAAGAAGAAGGAGAACAGACAACAAGTTGAGTTGTAGATGCTGAAAATTTGAAGTTGATAGGTTGTACCTTGACTCTCTGCCTCTCCTCTCTGCTTTTACTGTCACCTTTTTTTTCCTTGTGCCTCATAGTCATGCTGATTTGCAATCCTACGTCTAAAGCTGCGCATTAAATTAATTTTTACCTAACCTTTAAAAATATTTTAAGACCTTAAAATCAAATTTTTCCCCCCTCTTGGTTTAGAACACATGTGTACTGTGGTGTATTTTGATGACTGCATGTCAATACATCAGTGCAAGATCTCTTGCGAGTCCATGGGAGCTTCCAAATACCGGTGGTTTCACAACGCCTGCTGTGAGTGTATCGGACCAGAATGCATCGACTACGGCAGCAAAACTGTAAAATGTATGAACTGCATGTTTTGAAGCAGGAAAATTGTAATATAGCGATACTAAGGCCAAAGTAATCTCTCTCAGTTAAAGAGTCAGGGATTGCAAATACCGCCTTTTGGTGGAGTGCCTGCTGGTTGCAATTAAATGCACCTGGTTGAAAAAAAAGATGTATAAAATCTGAAAACTTTTTTTTCTTTTTTTTTTTTTAAGTTCACATAAACGAGGCTAACTAGTAGATGTTTAAAAACTATGTTTTAAACTTATTTTTCTTTATTTCTGCTCGAATGGTACAGTCATGCTCATCATTGCTGTTCTGATTGTTTCCCTTTGATCTGAAAGTATTGACTGTACTGGTTTTCAGAATATATCTTGTAGGTTAGAGTAGGGAAACATTAAGAATATGGTAATGAGATTTCCATTATCTAAGTTCAACAAGTAAATAAATGGCTGCTAGGTTGGAGGGGGGGTGGTTGTTCTTTAGGGGCTCTTTTTGGGGGGTTTAGTTTCTGGTTTTGCTTTTTAACTTTATGATCTTCCAGTTTTTGAGCTTTGCTTTCTATTGTGAAAGTGGTATTTGGGGAAAAAGAAAAATTCATGCTTTCTCTTCAATGCATGGGCTGTCATGGATAAAATCCTAACTTCTTAGAAGGGCTGCCCAACAAAACACTATGTAGAGACACTTTTCTTCCAAGTTTCATTTGCCCTGCTATTGCAAGTTCATTTGGGCTTATGTTACATAATTTATGTGTTAAGCAAAGTAATTTTCTCAGTCTTCTCTTAGATTCCAAAATAAAGCTGTTAAGTGCAGTTGCATCTCCTGCCTTTTGCACTGCTCTCTAGGGTTGCTTACTCCCAGAGCATTCAGTCCAGTAAAGGAAACATGAAAGGTTATGATGGATTTAATGACTGAAGGAATAAAGAAGAATGAAATTCCATGAATGAGCAAGTGTTACAGCTGAGCAGCTGGCAGCAAGCATGTTCCCTTTTAGTAGTTTGCTGAGAATATTTATTCCAAAATGTTATTATTACTTTTTTTTTCCCCATGAAATCTTGTCAGTGAAGAAGGGAATATGCATCTGCAAAGGCAAAGTTAGAATGCTCTCAGTTAAGAACATTGTCCATTTTTCTAAGTAAAAGTTTTTATATGTTGACAGTTACATAGCAGTTACTATGACCCAGTTAAGGGCTCCACTGATAATGGTACTAAGTACAAGAATAAAGTCTATGAGTAGGTAATGATCAGCTTTTGGTATTTATAATGATGTAGGTTTTAACTCCTTGAATTTTTTTTATGCATATATGCATATGCACATACAAAAAAGAATTTGACTATTCATTTTTCTCTCACTAACCTCAGTCTAGAGGGATTAAACTGTTTTCTAGTCACACCTGTCTATCTGTACCATGTACAAATGAAAGCAGTCATTTTACATTTATTTTGTTGAAAAGTTTGCCTGAATGTTTTTTTTTTCAATTTTTCTCATTATACAGTTCTTTCAATAAGATGAAGTAATAATAATAATAATAAAAAAATCTACTCTTGTTAAATAATGTTACTTTCTTCAGTGTCTTTTTCACCTATAAAAGTACTTGAAAGATGAATGTTATTGTTTTGAACTAGTGGATAATGGAATGTCTTTGTACTTTAAACTTGCAATTAAATGATAAAAGGTCATAGACATGAATAGAAAAACTTAGCTTATCATGGAGGAGTTGTTCTTCCTATATTTGACAATTCATGTTATCTTTTCTTCTGCTAGAGTTTCTTAAAATGAATGGAGAAGAATATGTTAGAGTAGCTGTGACTGTTTGTAGCTGGAGGGTGATGCATCATCATTCCTGACCGAGATAGAAGACATACAGTAAGCAAGGATTGCTGCAGGTCATTAGCATGCTCTGGATTTTTGCAGTCTTAAATTATTTGGAATACTGTGGTAGCTCAAAATCTTCTTGGGGGAGAAACAGCGCTGATGTTTCTGTCAGCACCTGCTGCCTCACGGATCTGACACCGCCTCCATTTTCATCATCAGAATTTTCACTGTGAGGTCAAGTCAAGGGGAGCAGGACGGACGGGAGGACTGACCCAACAGGTGTCCAGAAAACGCTGTGGGGAATGGCATAAAAATGTAAACATGGTTATATGTGTAGTGGCCTGAGAGGAGGTAGTGAGGATGCACACCTTCTGGGGCTTGCCTTATTTTTGTAATTCTTGATGCTGTCTAGAGTTTGCTGTAAGTGTTGTGTGTACGCAAATGTCATACAGCAACGACATTCAGTGTATTTTATGACGATGAGTATTTTAAGAGCTATTTTAATAAAAAAGATATTACTGGTTCTTGTGGGTTTTTTTCCTCAAGATTTTCTCAGGGAAATATTACCAGGAAGCATATTATAAAACTTAGTGATCTAGATGGATGGAAGAATACAGAGAATTAACTCTTCATCATTTTTTTTTCCCATACCTAAAAGTTTAGCTTCAAGGCTTTTTCTGTACATAAATGAATAAAATAGAATATTATTAATACTCAGAATGTTATTTCTGACAAATCTAACAATTTTGGAAAGTTATTTATTTAGTCTTACTCATTTTGCAGGAAAAATCATAATTTATTTTGGCCTCTATTATTTCACCTGCATCTGGAGACCATAAAACCATCGCTTACATAGGTAATTTAGAATAGTTAAGAACATGTTTTAAAAACTTTTTTTTTTTTACCTAGGAATGTTCTCCAGGTAAAGCATTGGCCACTTTTATCACTGTCCTTTGGGACAGAATTGTAAAACACTGAATGTATAGGGAAACAAAAAGGGAATTCATACAGTAAGGAGTTATACTAGTCCCTAGTGTGTTGGGGGTCTGACTGAAAAGGGGTTGAAGGCCTTTTGTTCTTTCTCTAAAAGTAAAGAAAGTTTTTGTTCAGTTGCTATGGGTTTGGTTTGTTGGGGTTTCTTTGTTTTGTTTTTCCTCACAAGCACCTTTTGCTCTTAAATTTCAGAAGCACTGACATTGTGCAGAAAGTGAGTACAGTGGTCATAATGTGACATTGCTTTCCTGTCATTTCTTAGGCTTTCTGGCTTGCTTTTACTACACTTAATTCACATCTAATACTTAAAAAATAAATTTAAGTACACCTGCTCGTATCTTTAATAATATATTTATGATCACTCCAGTATGCCTCCCAAAATTATGGCTGCTCTGCAGCCCCTCATCCTGCTGGCTGGTGTGCCCTGGTGTTTGCTGGCAATCACACACGGGCACACAGACCCACACAACACGGGCATGCTCCAGTCTCTCCAGCCTCATGACTTGTGGTCCCCTCTGTGATGGCTGGCACTTATACCCTCATGAGCAGAGCATGAGGACTTGGCACCCAGCAGAAGTTTAATGAGAAGACAGGACAGACCATGGTGATGAGGTACCTGCAGGGCACAGCCAAACAAGTGTTACTGACCAGCAACCTATTTACAGCTGACCTGCCTCTTTTATCTTGTCCTTCTTTTTCTCCACCTTTGTTACTCCCCAGACAAACCTCCCTTTCCTTGCCTTTGGTCTTGTGCCATCACAAAATGCTCTTCCCCTATATCCCAGGAGTGTCATACTCCTGTAGGCAGTAACCCACATAATTCACAGTGATGGCTGTCATAGAATCACAGAATCATAGAATGATTTGGGTTGGAAGGGACCTTAAAGATCATCTAGTTCCAACCCTCCCACCATGGGCAGGGACATCTTCCACTAGACCAGCTTGCTCAGAGCTCCATCCAGCCTTGAACACCTCCACAGATGGGGCATCCACAGCTTCTCTGAGCAACCTGTTCCAGTGCCTCACCACCCCCACAGCAAAGAACTTCCTCCTAATATCTAATTTAAACCTACTGTCTTTTAGTTTGAATCCATTCCCCCTTGTCCTGTCACTACATGCCCTTGTAAAAAGTCTCTCTCCATCTTTCTTGTAGCTCTCTTCAGGTACTGGAAGGCCACCATTAGGTGTCCCCTGAGCTTTCTCTTTTCCAGGCTGAACAAACCCAATTCTCTCGTCCTTTCCTCATGGGAGAGATGTTCTATCCTATGATCATCTTGGTGGCCTCCTCTGGACTTGCTCCAACAGGTCCATGTCTTTCTTGTGCTGGGGACCCCAGAGCTGGATGCAGCACTCCAGGTCAGGTCTCACCAGGGTAGAATAGAGGGGCAGAATCCCCTCCCTCAACCTGCTGACCAAGGGGCTTTTGATGTCCTGGGAGGAGCTCATTTCTCTGAGTACCATACTGGGGTTCCCCTACTTTTCACTGTGCCACTGTGCTCCTTTGTGCTCATGCAGAGGAGCATTGGTCAGAGAACCTAACATTTTGCTGATCATACTATCTGTTGGGTTTTGCAAAGGAAACACTTGTATCAAGATTCCATATTCTCTTGGCACAACATCTCTCACCAAATCACCAGTACATCATTAAAGTTTGGGCTACTCATATAGACAAACATACTTGGATACAAAACGTTGCACAGAACAGAGCAAATTCCTTTCAGACAACTCTATCTACGATGTAAGAGTGGCCAAGACCCAAGTTTTCTTACACCCTCTTCATTGTTTAAGTATTTATAAATTTTCTTCCTGCTGCGGAGAACTTGGAATTATTTGGCTTTAAGCAACCTGTTCTAATGGAAGATATCCCCACCCCTGGCAGGGGGGGTTGGAACAAGGTGACCTTTAAAGTCCCTTCCAACCCAAACCATTCTGCGATTCTGTGACTCCTTAGTACTGCCCATGGGGGTATTTTAGGCAGAGTTCAGTGTCACACACTTTCTTAGCTCTCTTCTGCTCTGTGGTACTTTCTACAAACATCATACTTTTTTCCCCCCAAAGGCATTAATTCATTTACTACTTCTAGGTTTCCTGATGTATATTCAGGCTCATTTCACATGTTTGTTTCTGTATGAGGCCAACTAGTTTCTTTATGACTGCTGTATATTCCTTTATTGCTCATGAGAATTACACAGCATGTCTAAAGTTTATCCCAGAATGGTACGACCCACGTGGACTCCCATCTTTCTAAGACAAACTCAACCCCAGACTGGCTTTCTTGAAGCTGTAGAAGAAGGAAGGAATTATTCATTAACACAGCTATGCCTTTTCCATTTTTTTTTCACTGACTAAATGGTTTCTAAAGTTCCCCTCCATTACTATTTTATTGTGTTTATGAGGCTCAGGTGAGACTGAATTTCAAAGCAGAGAGCTTGCCACCTCTGAATCCTTGTTTCATTTTGTTCTTAAAGCAGTAAGAATTTACTGAGTGAATGTGGAGCATTTGGAGGGTGTAAGAAAGTGCCTGGGTCTGTGTAAGTTGGCCTCAGACCTCAGTAAGTTTTCTAAGTCAGAAATCATCCAAATGTGTTTCACACGGCAGTAAATTGGTATAGTCAGTACTGCACACAATTACTTGTTTGTCCTCAAAAACTGGGAGAAGATTCATTCTGGGTTCATTAGCTGATGGGCCCATTGTGCATGAACTTTTCTTGGCAAAGGCCTCTGATAACACCCATTCTTCAGAGCTGAGAGCCTCTGGCCACTGTCACTTCAAGTGGAGATCCTCACAGGCAATCATCCTGAATTACTATGGAATGTTACAGAACTAAATTTTTCTCTTCTTTTGCCAGGAGTAACGTGGGGTTTGTATAAAAAAAAAAGAGAAACACATTCAGCTGTGAAGTTAAGTAGCCCAGTGAACCCTTGCTGTTAAACTGCTTCTTCTGGAGAGGAGGAGGAGGTAGACTGGAAGTTGTGTGGTTATGTAATACGCAGTGGAGACAATATCCCTGTGCTCCAACACTAATCAGAGTGTTTACAACCCTCCCTTTTGTATCTTCTACTGAATAGCAGAAATTCCTGTGGGGGACCTTTTACATTACCGCAGGAGGTGGCACAAAGAGCTCATTTGACAGGGACTAAGCAGCATTGAATCTCAAGTGAATAAATGGAGCAGGTGGCACACTGCCACAGTATTAATGTGTCCAATAGGCTGGGGATTATGCTTGAGGCTGTGGGAATGAATCGGCCCTGCTTCTGGTTGAAACAAGTTCTTCTGTTGATGAAGAATCCTGAAAGGGATTCAAATTATGCAGGTGCTTAACATAACAGAAACTTGCATTGTAAGAGGCAAAAATTTGCAAAATTCCTTTCAGCATCACTGTAAACAGGATGCACATTTAGATGGAGATGTGTTCCTTGGCACAGGTTGCCTCAAGTCACATCCAGACTCCATTTCCTCATATTTCAGAGAGTGGCAGAGAGAGTGGGCAGCGACTCAAGGTCAGGTTTGTTATGCAGGATGAAGCCAAAGCCGAAGCCAACAGCTGCTCCCATGTGAGCTGAGGAGGCAGCCCAGGTGACCCCACCTATGGGGCTGTGTCTTGGGACTTGTAGTGTTCCCAGACGTCCCATTCTGACAATTATAATCTCACAACATGTTTGGCTGTACCCAGCTTTATCACTACTAACAGAATTACAGACTCCCAGAATGGGTCACATTGGAAGGGACCACAGTGGTCCCTTCCAACCTCTGGTCCAACCTCCCTGCTCAAGCAAGGTCATCCCAGAGCACATGGCATGGGATTGTGTCCAGATGGTTCTTGAGTATCTCCCATGAGGGAGACTTCACAACCCCTCTGGGCTCTGTCCCATGCTTGTTCACCCACGCAGTAAAGTTCTTCCTCATATTCAGGTGGAACTTCCTGTGCATCAGGTTCTGGCCGTTGCCTCTTGGCAACCCTAAGAGCTCGGCTCCATCCTTTTGGCACCTCCCTTCTGATACTTATAGACAGTTGTCTCTTGTTGAGGCTGAACAGGCCCAACTCTCTCAGTCTTGCCTCATTAGAGAGATGCTATAGTCCCTTGATCATCATTGCTGCCATTCATTGGATCTGCTTCAGGAGCTCCATGTCTCTCTTGTACTTAGGAGCCTAGAACTGGACACAGCACTCCAGATGTGGCCTCACCAGGGCTGGAGGGGCAGGATCACCTCCTCTAACCTGCTGTGAATGCTCTTCCCAATGCCCCCCAGGAACCCACTGGCCTTCTTGGCCACAAGGGCCACTGCTGGCTTAATGACCAAGGACCCTCGCGTTTCTCGTAAACCTCCCCAGAGGAGCGGTGAGGCCGCTGCCCGCCGGCCCTCGGCGGTTGCTGCGGAAGCTCCATACACATATCTCGGCTGTCCCCGCCGGGCAGGGAGGCAGGGAGGCCGGGCATCCCTCAGGCAGCGGCTTCAACAGCCACGGGGGCAGGAGAGGCACCGTCGCTCCCCCCTCGAGGCGCGCGGGCCGCTGGGAGCTGTAGTGCGGCGGCCGCAGCCGCCTCGCACCCCCCAGGCAGCGCCCCCCGGGATGAACTACAATTCCCGTCATACCCCGCGAGCGGCGAGACCAGCGCCTCCCGCCCCGCCCTCCTGGCCGCGCGGAGCGAGGCGGCGCGCATGCGCGGTGGCTGCAGCTCGCGCCGCTCCCCGGCCGTGCCTGCGAGCGCCGGGCGGCGGCGGCGCCGGGATGGGGCGCGAGGCGGGGCGTGCCCGCCGCGCCTGAGGCCGAGGCGGAGCCGCTGCGCCAGCGAGCGGGACCCCCGACGGTCAGTGCGGGGACGAAGGGGCGGCCGGCCCGGCCCGACACCCCCGTGGGGGGCGCAGGAGCCGTTCCGTGTCCGGGCGGGCGGGGGCGGAGGAGAGGAAGGGGGGGGACAACGAGCGGCGCGAGCCGCCACCTCCCCGTAGCGCGCGGCTCCCGGGTGGGGGAGGGGCCGGGCCAGGCTGCCCGCGCGCGGGGGGCGTGGCCGCGGAGGGCTCCACCCACTTCTCCATCTCCCTCTTCCTCCCTCCCTCCTCCTCCCTCCCTGCCTCTCTGTCCTCTCTCCCTTCCTTCCCTCCCTCCGTCCCTGCCTTCTTCCTCTCTCCCTCCTCCCTTCCGTCCCTCCCTCTCTCCTTCTTCTCCCTCCCCTCCCTCCCTCTCTCCCTCTTCGTGTTCACTTACCTCTCTCCGTGTTGTCCCTCCTGCCCCTAAGGGAACAGGCACCCTGTGGGACCTGTTTCCTGAAGCGTTTACTCCGTTTGGATCGTGCGGGGTTCGCTACAGCTCGGTCTCGGATGAGAGCTCTGCTGGACTGTGGGTTGGCTCCCCGCGGGGTTGTTTTGGGTTGGTGGGGGGTTTTTTTGGTGGGGAGGGAGAAATCAGGTTTTTTTATTCATCTGCCTTCCCCTAAAGGTCACATCTTTAAAAAAACCCAGAAAACTTACTGTTATTGTCATTTTTACACATCTAGTGTGGTTAACAGGTGCTAAGGATGCTGTTCCCTACCTGATAATGTTGTTTAAAAAGTGTGTGTGTTATTGTACATCACAGAACCACGGAATGCCTTGGGTTGGAAGGGACCCTAAAGATTATCTCGTTCCAAGGCCCCTGCCATGGGCTGGGAAACCTTCCAGTGGACTAGGTTGCTCCATCCAACCTGGCCTTTGAACACTTCCAGGGACATGTCAGTGTGTGATGTATGAGCAAATACATGACCCACTGATGAGGTCTTACTTTTAAGCACTTATGTATGTTAAAATGAGCAACAAAGAAAACATCAGCAATGCACATCGAAGGTGTCTGTTCATGAGGACAGTGTGGTTTGGATTCCCCCACCCAGTTGTCCCTGAGGTTAATGATCATCCTTAACGGGAAATAATAATTAATAGAAACAGGCTAAGGCCTTTTTGCCAGTTGCATAGGCCAGATTTGTGCAGGTCCCTTGTTCCAGCACAGCAGAACAGCCCTAATTGCATTCCTAAACGTGTTTCTCACCTGGAAAAGGCTTGAAGTGCTTACCATGAGAGTTCAGCACTGCCATAATGCACCCGTTCAGGGTGATGTTGAGGCTCTGTTGGATTTAATGGATGTAAATGTATTAATGATCTTAAAGGAGTGATCCCTTAGATTTGGGTTTTGGTGTCCTTTGAGGTGTTGCACACAGCTCATGGTGAATGATGCTGTGTGGCTTCTTCAGCTCATTTCGTTGGGGGCTGTGTAAAGTCCATACAGTGTGTGTGACATGCTTTGGAGGGGCTCTTTTCTAATGAGAAATAAAAAAAAGAGCCCTTCCAAGCTGTTGTAGTTTTGACTGTTTAGTACTTCTGAGTGTTTGAAATTTATTAACCCCCTTGCTGTACTGTTCTAGGTAATTATATAAAAAATGGAGTGTCTGTTATGGAGAAGCAGGGAACCTTACATTCCCTGTTCTAGGGATCTTTTTTCTGTCTTGGAGAAAATAAGTTGTATTCTGTAGTCTTGCCATGTCTGAAATGGAAGATAGGGATAGCTGCCTCCAAATTTTAATACTCCAGGTGCAACTTTGGCATCGTTCAGTCCTAGTTAAGGTGTGTTCAGGGGTGGAAGGGTAGATTTTGTGGTTTGGTTTGGTGGGGTTTTTTTCCCCAGAGGAAGGATTTCACTGTAAAATCCCTGATGTGATTGTAGTTATGCAGGGAACAAAGTTCTTTTTCTGTAGGGAAGCTTATTTCCATTTCTGTATGTGCATGTCTATGCCAGAATATATTGTCCTCAAACTGCAGTAACTGCATTCCTGCTTCAGAGCTGCATGGCTGGATTCTGCAGGTGTGCCTAAAGCAGAGCTGATGTGCCTGAGCTTTGGGGTTTGATCTCTGCTGTACCCTTTAGGCATACTTCCCTAATATGTTTTAGCTGTATTTTCTTACAGAAAAGATTTGCATATTTTCTAAGTTAACACTGCTGTTTCTTACAGGCTGTTTTTAGACTAACATGGAAGATGCTGCTGTTCAGCAATAAATAGCAACAAATGCAAATCTATTTTCCTTCTGTAAAGTTTGGTGTCATGCAGCTGGCCTCAAAATGCCAAAATATAGTATGACATTTACCTTCAGTTTATTATAGTATAGTATAGTATAGCAAAATTACTAAGCTTTTCTCTGAACTAATGTGTCTGATTATGTTGAATCAGTGAATGATTCACTACCCTTAAAACTAGATGTGGTTTGCCATGTGCCAGCTTCAGATTTTCACCTAAAGAATTCATCTCTTTCTGTTGTTTCCCGGAGCCTCATGGACCATAATTTTCAAATTGTTGGTCAAAAAAAAATTAAAAGTACATCAAACAGGCCCATAGTCGGGCTGGAAGCACCTTATGGAGTGGGAGACTTGTACTTAGGCTGCATCCCCAGACATGGTGGTCTTGGGGGTGACTGCTGTCCAAATGATGTGCATCCTCTGCCTGCCATGGCCAAAACCAGAAGGGTAAGGATGCAGGTTGAGTTTAGAGAAAGGAACAGTATGACATCTTTCCTGTTCATACTTATCTTTCCCAACCATCCCTCACTTTTTGGGTTTGATATCAGGGAATACAAACTTGGTAAAGCTGTGGACATATAGTAGACTGAAAAATATTTTGATGGTGGCGGCAACAGCAAATCTCTGAAACTGAATAGCAGCAGGGGTCCAGTGCTCCCTGCTTTTCTTTAGGCTGCAGTAGAAATTGGAGGATGACTGCTTACTTGGAGCAGGTGCTGGGAAGTGGGATGTGGAACGATGTATATGTATTACCCAAGTAAGGAGTGGTGATCCAGTTAGTCAGCTCACACAACACTCAACTCTAATATATCCGAAGAGCTGCTAGTTTTTTGTGTCCTGTTACTGGAAGATAATGTGCTAGGAAAAAGTGTTTTATTTAGGTTTCATCAGTAAAGTGCTGTGACACTAGTAGGGAAGAATTTGTGAAAAAGATAAATACGAAGTACAGTGGTTCTAGTGGATAGTAAGAAAGTAAATACCAAAGTTAATACCTAAACAAAATATGTCTGACCGAAAATATTTGGGAAAAATAACTGGGGTCTGTAGTGTTGTTTATTATTATTTGTGCATTAAAAAAGCAGTAGGCATCTCTTTTTCTTGTCTAATGATGAATTCCAAGTATGCAGGGGAGACTGAGATCTGCAAATTCGAAAACATGAGATTGCAGTGTTTAGAGTGATCAGTTCAGTACCTACGGGTGATATTTCTTTTGGTAATTAAATAAGATGTGTTTTAATAGAGAACAGGATCTGGTATTTTTTCCTAGTCTAGCTCCTGTGATACTAAGTAAACAAAAGTACAGATAATGAAGATGTCCCAGTTTCTTCCAGAAGTGGCTTGGCATAACATCCAGACTGAAAAATAGCAACTAATTATTTAATAAACACAAGTTTTATAACAATAAAGTAATAAAGAAAGAAAAAGTGCTCATCAGATGCTAAAACAACAATAATAATGTAGATCCGAGTAAGTATAGTGATATGTTAATATGTATCAATATTAATATGATATTTAGCCCAGTTAAAAAAAAAATTATTAGAAAAATGTTATATTTTAAATAATCAAATCTAGTGTTGTGTTCTGTGTGCAGAATAAAATTATGCAGTTATTCTGATATAATAATTGAAGTGTGTCACTTCATCTGTATTGGTGTGCCCTTAATTGTTAATAGTTTGCCATCTGTCCATTTATTTTAAGGAAGATACATGGAAATATAAACCTCAAGCAATCAATGTAACTTTGAAATTTCTTTAAAAGATGCTTTCTGATCCTTGGTGTTACACACTAATTTATGGTATGATCTTGTAGACAATCTGTGACTTGCTTCCATCCAGGCTACTACCTTCCCTGGAGGAAGCAGGGAATGGCTTAAGGATTCTTGCCAGCTACAGACCAACACAGAGCACAGTGCTGGGGAAGACCTTATCTAAAGGTGCAGAGATGCACTGTTTTGTCTGCTGGGGGCTAAGCTTTTTCGTGGGAGTAGGTCCTGCCCTCTCCTGCAGTACAGTGGAAGGAGCAGCAGCTTCTGAACCCGTAGGTGCACATTTCTCATTGCCATACTGCCTTCTTTATTCTCCTTCTTGCCCACAAGAAACAGAGCTTTTTTAGCCTGGCTATTCTGGTCTCTGGAGGCACACAAGGAAAGAAAGGGATGAGTGATGGCTGTTTGCGTGAGGTGGGAACAGCCAGATGGTTGCTGCAGAGGAAGAGTGAGGAGCGAGTGCTCGGTGGTAAGGTTTGACATTCCAAATCAAAATGCAGGTTTGGACCAAGCCAAAGATTATTTTAAGGAAAACAAATTTAGTTTTGGGTTGGTTGTTTTGTACGTTTGTTAGCAGTGAATAACTCTCCACTCGAGTCAATTCATAGTTATGTATAGATAAAATGTATTTTTGTTTCATTTTTATCCTCTGTAGAATGAAAATTTCGTGTGTTC
The DNA here is from genome assembly GCF_003945725.1 of Corapipo altera. Taxonomy (NCBI): domain Eukaryota; kingdom Metazoa; phylum Chordata; class Aves; order Passeriformes; family Pipridae; genus Corapipo; species Corapipo altera. Next base: position 2,683,083 of record NW_020884903.1, read on the forward strand.
CTGTGATCTAGGTTAAGGCAGCTCATGAAGTTTGCTTCCTGCTTTACAGTTCAGGAAGGTGCCTGGGCTTTTTGTGTTACAAGTAAATGATCTTTGTGGTAGAGGACAAGACATCTGGCAGAAAGGAGCTCTTGGGACTGAACATCTATCTCTGGTACTACCGAAGCTTGAGTTGGATACATGTTTTTTAAAAACACAATATATGATGATAATACTGTTAACTTGACACTTGTGGGAAAAGATCCATCACAGCTGACAAAAACTGCAGCTTCTCTTTTTCACAAAACATTTAGTAAGAATTCTGTGAGAATATCACTTCTCTTTAAAACCATACCTAACTTTGTAAAATAGGAGTTACACCTAAGAGTTTGAAGCTATAATTTTAATGTTTATCCTCTAATGACTTTTGTAAAGTTTAACATTTAACTTACCCTGGTAGTGAGGCTTGTTGCTGCTTTAACATTTCTAGCCTGCCCAGTTAAGTTTTTTAAATGTGAGCATCACCAGTCAAGGTGCAGAATTTTTTTGGATGTTAGCATGAAAATAAATTTTCACTGATTTTTATTAACATAAATTACATTGAATGCTAGATGTAAATTGTAATGTTAAACATACCAGGAATTAAACTCTTAATTTCATGGGATTAGTAGTGGTTTTCTATCATATTACTATGGAAGTCCATAATAATCAGTTATTGTTTCTCTATGTCCAGTATACTGCTTTCACATACTTAATACTGAGTCTATTAATTTAGTGTATAACTATTGATGAAAGATAATTAAGTTGGCAGATATTTTACTATATTTGTAATACTCTAACTCCAATAGATTTTAATATTGTGAACCAAATGCTATATAAAAGCATAATTCTAATCTGTACAAAACCTAAAGTACCTTTTTTTTTTTATAAATTGGATTCAAAGAAAAGTTTCATTTTCTCTTTTAATTTTCAGTTGTGGTGGCTTCAAAGGAAATGCTGTTCTTTTAAGATATCCTAAAGAGCTTTTCATATTTTATGGGATATTTTTAATTGATTGAATGGACTAAAACTGTAAGAGCTTGGGGGGAAAAACAGCAAGTGATTGAACAGATTTACCCAGAAACTCATTGGATTATTTCAATCTACTGGTTTTAGCTTTTCTTGTTCTTTAGATGTTTTAATCTTTAAAATTCTGTAAGTTTTCTTTGTGCTGGCCGCTTGCAAGTTAATCTTAGATGCAGAGAACTTTCAGAGGTCATGCTTCTGAAGTTATGATCCTGAAATCTGGGGTTGCAGTTCTCCAAAAGTTATGCGATGTGTACCCATGGCGAGCAGGTGTGTTTTTAGCAGTCATGTTTTGAAAAGGGTTTTAAACATTGTTGGGGGAAATGAAATGCAACTTTCCAGCTGAAAGAGGAAGTGATGAATACGCAGGATTCTTACTTTGCTGTCTGCATGGTTCAGTAAATTAATGTGACTGATATACTAAGATGTAGATTTAAATGTAACTTCCTCCACAGCAATAATTAAGAACTAATTTTCTGGCCATGTCTTTCACAAATGTATCTTTGAATATGCCCAAATTGGTATGCTCTACCAAAAAGCAATGGAAAAGTTGCATCAGTTTTATCTGCATCACTCCTTTTGTGTGCTGCAGTTTTATGATATTTTGTTTTATGATCAAGCTCGCTTGTGGTTTTCTTATTGTCTTCTTTTGGTTACTTGTTCTTTATAAATGCTTTAGTATGTAAGTTTTTAATATGTTATTTCGTCAAACTTTGAAGACATCCAAAAGATACGCAAACGTGTGTCGCAGAGGTTTGCAGTCAGTGAGTATGATTGGAACAGTCGGCTGTAAATGGATATTTTCTATGGGTAATTGCAGTTGGTGTGTTCTGGAACTTAAGTGCAAGGATTTCACCACTCTTAAAATTGCCTTGTCCCAGTGGAGGCAGTTTACCTTCTTTTTGGGGAGGGATTGGACAATGGCTGTCTTTTGCTTTACATATGCTGGGGCTTCCATTGAACTACCATTAAACTACCTACTCTAATTTTAATTAAAGTACCGTGACTTATGTTTAGACAAGGCTACACCACAGATTTGGGAATGGCAGTTAGAACTTATTTGGTCCTGTGCTATCAAATACTGAAGTTTTTCTCCATCTATCTGAAGCATACCTAGTTTTAGTGTCTTGTTTATGTTATTATTCAGTTTGTTTTTATTATATTTTGCAAGTAAGTTGGAAACTTCAATCAGTGTGTGTTTATTAAGGTACAGGGGGGTTTTTATGATACTCTCAAGACATAGGATTGCTGAAAATTACTACAGTAGGTGCTTAAAACTGAGCTGAATGAAACCTGTTTTAGAAAACATATGTGAATTTAATTTTAAATTCTAAGGATGTTTATACGTTTTTCTAGAGGGCTGGTGTTTTATGTAAGTTTTCTTGTAAGGGTGTTTGGCTAGGTAAATTGGCATAGAAGACAAATACTGTGAACTTGTGGGTCCTGCTGCTGTTTCAGTAATTGCCATTTTAATGAATGATGGATGACAGATTCCTGTTTCCCAGCCATTCTCTGAAGAGACCAGCAGCTGTCCCAAGATGCCACACCTTGCATTGGATGTATTTATGAATGCTTTCTGTGTTCACATGCATGACATTTTGCAACATCTCAGCCCTGGAGGTGGTGATGTTAATCATAATTAATAATCTACTGAGCTTGTAAATATTTAAATTGACTTTCCCCTTGGGTATTGAGTGAATAGAGGCACACGTGGAAAACAGAACTTGTTAATCCCATCTCTACATATGGTATTGAAAAAAATAACTAAAACTTCAGAAATTTGCTGAAAGGCTAAATACTTCATGTGATGTTGATGAAAATTGTCACTGGCATTGATGGAAATATGTCTGAAAAGAGGAGATGATATAGTCCTCCTTCTTGTGCAGAAACCATGCTAAAAATAAAAAAAAAAAAATTCTTTTCCATATAGCATGAGTTTGACAGACATCGACATCTATTGCAGCAGGTTCCACTGCTATAGACATAACAAGAATCAACAAAACAATTATTTTGTTGGCTTGTCTCAAAACAGATCTCCAAGTGAAACAAGCTGCATCAGAAAAAAAATCCTTGGGTAGGTAAAACTGCATTTGCAATAAGGGCTTGCTAAAAACTGCTGTACTGGGAGCACAGAAACAATATTCTCCTATCCATTATAGTTAAGTTGGGAAAACATTTGCGTGCAACTCAACCTGCACCTGATTTTACTCAAAATGGGCCTAATAAAACAACCAGTGAAAGCAGAAGGAGTCTTTCCTTTTGCTTTGGTTTCTAGGTCAATAACCATTGATGTCAGCTTGAACTTTTAAGCCAAAAAAGTGATGCAGATAGATATAGTTATCAAATAATCACTGAAAATAATCAGCAGATAGACATGGTTATTAAATAATCAGGAAAAATAATCAGAGAAGTTGTTATATAACCAGCTTTTCTAGATCAAAATCTTTCTTTACTTTCCCTTTCTTCTGTTACTTTAGAACGAATTTTGTCTCAACCACTGTAGTTCTGTTTAATATTCACTAAAAGTTGCATATGACTTACCTGTTACATTTGAACATGCAGGGTTTTAAACATGAAAAAGAATGGAAACTGGTCATCTGTGTCGTGTATCACTTGAAGAGATCCAAGCAAAGCTGTTCTTAGTTTCTCCTTATGTTGCAGAGTTGTCAGTTTGAGTGAGAGCCTGTAATTGATAGATCTCCTCATCTGTGTTCAATACATGGTGTCAAAAATTCAATGTAAAGCGTAAGGAACTTAATTTTCACAGTTTTAACCCCAAAGGTTTGCGTGCCACTAATGTACTTTCAAAACCTGCTTATTTCTGGGAATGATAAGGCCTTAGAATTGAATATTCTTTGCCTTTGGTAAGATAAACTAGATAGTTTGTACTGACCTTCCAGTTAAAGGATTATGAAGTGACTTCTGTAAAATTTACTTAATGCTGTTAGAAAATTCTATGAATAAAATCATGATGACAGTTCAGCCAATTCAGTGAAGAAGCATGGTACTTCTAATTGATTTTTCTATATCCAAGCTTAGAGATAATATCTCAATAGTGGATAAAAAAGCAGCACTGTCAGGATTCAGCGTGCAGTACTCCGTGCAGCATGTGTGCTCTGCCATTCCCTCCAGATACTGAGCGAGTTTGTGCAGTTGACAAAGAGTGGCAGGGCTTCGTCCGTACGGACTCTGTGTGCTGGTGGGTGGTGGCAAGTGGCTTTTGAAGGACTAACCAGCAGACACCAGATAAGTGGTGTCCGTGGGAGGCACATGGGTTCTGGTTTCTTTGTAATTGGCACGGGTAAGAAAGATGACAGTAAATGCAGCAGCATTTACATGCCTGTACATGTCAGCTGAGTGTGTTCTCAGGATTTCTACAGAGCTTGAACTCTACCTGCTGGCAGGAGCCTCATGTGTGTTACTGCATCTCCACTGCTGCTGTTGCATTTCCAAGTGAATTACTGCTGTCACAGAAATGCCAGTGCATTATTTTACACATTTCTGGTGTGTGGGCGTGTCCCACATTTGTTACCAATGTTAAATCCAAAGCAAAAAGTCTGTAATAATTGCTGTTTACCTTTGTTATTTCTAGCATTTTAGTATGTGTTAACTAGTGCACTCTTACAAAAACGCTCAAAACCATCAAAACTAGGCTTTTTAACTGGGTGATGGAACTGAATGCATAGAACTCTAGCCTCTGGGAAACTAGATTCCATTCTCTGTTGTTTGCTCTGTCACAGGTAGTCTGTAGATTCTCTTGAAAGAATAGCAGAAACTTAAAACTCCAGTAAAATATTTTATTCCAAATCCACTGGTTTCTCTTCTGCTTCATTTTGATTTTTTTTCACTCTGATGAACAGCACTTGCTCTTTTATTAGCATTTGTAGTAAATTGAGCTTAACAGTCAGGTTTAGGATGTTTTGGGTTTTTTTCAGTGACTCCACTAAATTGATAGCTGTTCTCAAGTTGGCTGTATGTTGGTGCTGGATGATGCTGTAGTTGAAATCTCTGATGGGGGGAATGCATCATTAAATAAACTCAGCCCAGGAACTGATTAAAGTATAAATATTAGTCTTAATTTGCTAAATCATCAGTTGCTATACCACTTGCTGCAGACCTTTACTGACTAGAGATTAGACAACTCTTCAAAAGACTTGTCAGAAAACGTGACTTGTAAAAAAAACTTGTGTACAGTCCCAAGGGCAAACAAAACCTGTGGTGTTACTATGCTTATAGTGATTGTTAAGAAAGTAAACTGCACACCTTTTGTTGTATTTTCCTACCTTCCTCTCTTAAGTGGTAAAAGCAAATCTTTCTGTTTTGTTTTACAGGCATTAGTGCTGGTACAAGTGGGAATTTGGAGAGGTGGACAGGAGAGAAGGGGCGGGGTTGTCCCATCAGGAATAATTCTAAGGCCAGTCTAAGCAATAGTGGGTATTATATATGTTGCACAGTGTGGTGTTTTTCAAAAGTATAGGAGGGTTCGTTCGCTGTGTTAGCAGGACAGTTGGTAACAGCTGTCAGTAGTTCAGCTTTTACCAAGTTACCACATCTGGGTTGAAAAGCCGGGTTTCAGAGGCTGGTGTTTAAAAATTCAAACAAAAAAGCATTAACCAAATTCTTCAAACTGTTTCTAAGAATTCATCTAGCAGGAAAAAAATCTCTTTCCTGTAATAACAAATATTTGGGCAATGAGGCAAACCTTTTTAATGCTGTTTGTAGTTTAGAATTTGTAAATTTGGCTGGAAAAGACAGCCCAGATTTCCTTGCTTATGTGTGGCCCATAATTTTCAGAACTCTTAATTAGAACTGAGTGTGGGAGAAACAAAACATGGCAAGGGAAACCCGGGAAACAGTGAGCAGCCAAGAGGTGAGGTTAGATGAGACACTGGGTGTGGAGAACAGGAATGGGGAAACTGGAATTGCACAGGTCTAGGAAGTGAACAAATGCTTGGTGAGGAGGAGTTTGTGAGATAGATGAGGTACAATCCTGATGGTGGAGGAACTGGACTGCAGGAGAGGGGAACGAAGAAGCTGATAGAGAGGGACTGAGCCTGGGAGGCAGTGGGACTAAACCATGAGTGGGAGACTAGTGTACTGGGCTTGAGTACTATTACTGGAGATACTGGATTACTTTGTGGTGACAAGACCATGGGAACCAGGAGCAGGATTCACAGGTGGTAAAAACAGGGAATTCTAAACAGTGGACCAGCACATTCCCGAGAACTTTGAAGAATGAGAAATTATTCTCAGGGTGGGCAGTAGTAGTTGCAGTGGAGGTGACTGGTTAGTCAAGATCCTCCTGCAGAAGTCAGGCCTGATTACAGTGCCCATCTGCCTTTTGATGTGGAGCCCAGACCTTCTGCTTGTTACTTGAGAAAGTTGTGATGTAAAGCAATTAAACAGCTCGTTACCTGGCCAGTTATTTCCAAGAATGCCTCATATGTGTGGTTGTGATCATAATACAGTGCACTGCTTTGAAACTGCTTCCATGAGAGTTGATTCAGCTGGGGAAAGGTCTGTGGCAGGGCTTGTTGCGATATCCCTGAAAGATAGGAATGAGCATGGGAGTCGCATGTGGCATAATTTGTGTAACCTCTGTATAAGGCTGTGGTTGTTACTCTAACAAAGATATGTGCCTAGGCTTTTCTCTTAGATTACCTGCTTTAGCTTGCTCTGGAACAAACAGTATGATGTAAATTGTCACGTCATCCCTCACCAGGGAAGTAGGATGTTATGTCAAAATAGGCAGTGTGACGGTGTAGCCATTGCAGGGGCAGTGTCATGGGGCCAGGGCTTCTCCCAGGCAGTTATGGTCCATCTCTTTTCAGGTGTGCTCTCTGCAGAGCAAAGCACTTAACACACACTCACACAACCCCCAGGAGTCCAATTGTTGTTTTTTCCAAGATGTCTGTTGGAAACAGTGTGCGAATTGCCTCCTGACGGAGCTCTACAGAATTTGTAGGCTGGGGGCTGTAGTACTGTTTCCCCTGAAGTGAACCAAACTGGAAGGCACGTGCTACCTCATATCTGGAGATTTTATCTTCATGCAATTATATAAGCCTTTATCACAATGGGATTGGGAACCTTGTTTCTGGTATTTCTAAAATGTTTAGGGTATTATTTAATTATTTGTTTTAAGACTGACCCTCTGTTCACTGGATGGATTATTGAAGACCTGGAATACCCTCAATAATAGGGAATTACCTGGATGCAGCTGCATATTCTAAATGTGAGCAGGCTCCTCCAAGAGTCCACTCAAACATGGATGTGGTCTAAAGCTCACTGATTGTCAACAGCTAAGTAGTTTTGTGTATTATTGTGTCGCTCCTTCTGAGCTGGTATGGACTCTCAGAGCACAACTTGAAATACTTGGGATGGTGCTGTGATTGCGGCAGACTTTGTCTGCCTACAGGTAAATGAGAGAACACACAAAAGCTGTTTATGTTACTTTTAGAGCTGATTTGATGCTGACATTATTTTTGAATGTACAGCTTGCTCCTCTGCAGCTTCAATTGTATGATTGCACACTCTCCTTCGAAGTAGATTTTCTAACATTCTGATAGGATCACATATGCTGTAAAGTAATCTGAGGTTTAGGAGCTGAATGCTGCTAAACAGTTTGTATTTTATTCTCCTTATCCAAAAAAATTTTGCTAAGTCCCTTCTTGAGGCTTTAATTCTTGCCAGCTATGAAGAGTGTGTGACTCACAAGGGAGTTACTTAACGCTGTGTTTGTGTGATTACTCGTGACTTGCTTTGCCTGTCTACATGAAGTACTTCCCTATTCCTTCTCCTTTCATGGCCATGTTGCCTTATTAAAGAAAGGAAAGGGTTCTGTTTTTGTACCTGGCTACTGCTTGTTAAATGGAACAGATGGCCTCTGATGTCATTTTGACACTTGACTGTATGGCAGCATTTCAGTCTAAGAAATGTTCAAGTGAAAGCAGTGATTTGTATTAAGCCTTTCAGTATGTTGGAAAAAGTGCAATAGATACAGAACTTAGATGTGACACAGACCCTGTATAGTCTTGATGAATAACTTCTAACTCAGACTTCTCATCTTATTGAAAAGTCTCAGCAGTTATATGAGTACCACTCATGGTTTCCGAAGTGTTTTGACATACTTAGACCACAGATGGTGGTTTTTATTCTTTCCTCTTATAGTTCATTACTTTCCAAAATGGAGCTGTGTTTGTTACAGGATAATTTTTGTCTAAACCTGATGTGCCTCATTTCTTCAAGTACTATCAGATTCTTAAACATGTCCAGATCTTTTGGACTGAAGGTCCGTGATGATGAGGTACTGCTGTTCTCTCAGCCTTGCTTTTGGGTAGTTCTGACAGAGCAGGTACTGGTAGCTGAGTGAGAGTCCCCACTCTGCCTCCATCCTTTGATTACTGACTTCTTGGGATTATTTTCAGTGTAACACCCAGATATTCAGAGGGTGTCTGTTTGTGCCAAAATGGAATGACCTGGGGACACCCACTGTGCTTCACATGTGGTCTTGCATAATGCTTGTTGCAGAAAAACTCCATGTCCTCCATTCCGCCCAGCAGCTTTACAAAATAACATCTGTGCATGAAATCACCTGCTGTAGTTTGCTTCTGCTGTTGCAATTGGTTACAAGGCAGAAAGTCACAATAGACTCAGTGCAAAACAGAAATAATGGAGCCTTCTGTACTGAATGAAAAGCTGTGAGTTCGGTCTTTCAAACTGTGCCTCTCTTTAATGTGTTCGTGCCTAGATGACACACTGTTACAAGTGAGACCTGTTAAAGTTGGCTGTCATGTCTCTCTTGTCTTCTCTTTTCTATGGTTTTCTAAACCTCATCTTTACTTACTAGATATGTAGCTCAGACTGAATTTTTTTAGGAAAGAGTTCAGTTATTTTCAAAAATGACGCTTGGAAAACCACATTATTTTGCCTATGCAGGCATCTTTCTTCCTTTCCCCAGCTCACTTTCCCGTGCTTGGTGTATGATCTAGAATGATGGTAATGGTGTGATGTGTAAGAAGTTTTGTGTTAGTGACATACTTTATTTCCATGTTTAAAATGTCTTATAATTTAGTCTTTCCTTGGGGGATAGAGGAAAGGTCACAATTCTGCACATGTTCAGTGAAGGCTTATTTTTGACATTCAGTTATTCTGCAGGCTTGACTCAATGTTGAGCAGGAAGATGGTTCAAGAAACTGCATTTTGGGAGTACTGGAAAAAGTAGCGAGGTCCGAGGAGGTGCTTGAACTGCAAGAAGCTCTCTGGTGCTGTCATGTAGCAGCATTTGTGGTTCCTGTGGAAGCAGAATCAAATGTCAAGTGAACGAGAAGTGGTGGGTGTCAAGGAGTGTTCTGTTGGTAGGGAGGTAAGGAAGAAGGTGACTTCTTGTGATACTAGGGAGAGAATGAGAGCCCGTAGGAGAAATGGGGACAAGATGAGAAATGAGGTAGATAATCATGAGGAAACAAAAGACTGCAGCAGAGAACAACATCCAGAATAGAAGAAACAGAGGAAGAAAAGGGAGTAGTTTATCTACAAGAAAGCAGTCTGCAGCAGGAGAGTAGGAACTACCTAAAGAACAAGATGAGGGGAAAGTGGGAGACTGAACTTGGGTCACAGAGACCAAAGCAGATGAAGATTATGTTGTGTGTGATACACTGAGGGTGAAAAAAGAGTACTGAGTCAAGACAAGAACCGTGGGAGTACTGACACTGGGTAGTAAAGAAGTCAAAGCTTTATGTTGTGACAAAGATACTACGAATTATTTGAAGTCTGAGGAGATGAAGTTTTGCATGCAGAATCACAAAACAGAGCTGCCCAAAGAGGGAGGTTGCACTCCTGTCACTGTGGTTCTGCTACTTCTCTGTTTGTCACTGTTAGTGCTTGTTGAGCTCTTCCACACACCAGCTCAGCAGCAGAAGCCTGTTGGAGCAGCCAGCAACTTGAGTCATCTCACAAAGGGACCTTGAGAGAACAAACTACTATAATTGGAGGCAGGGGAGAGTTAATGGGGGGGGGTATGGCCTCATGTGGTAGAAGTGAGCTCTTAAATCTCCTGACAGATGAGAACTGTAAAGGTGAGGGAAAGCAGTCTGAAGGAGGGAACCTGCTGCAGAGGAGAGGCAGGACTGCAGCAGTAACAGATTGGGAAGAAAGGGTCAAGTCTGAGAGGGAGAAGTTGGCAGAAGACTGAGCCTGTTGGAAATGTTCCTTCTCAGAATGCCTAGAAGATCCCTGATTTTTTCAGTTTCACCATTTATTTGTCAGAAAAAATTGTAAAAGCGAGAGGAAAAGTGTGGATTTCTATGGCAGTAATACATTAACATCCATTAGCAAAAGTGGAAGAGGTTTTTGCAGTAGGCTTAAAGGCTCTCATTCTGCTGATACATCATGATATAATTTGAGCATTCTAGAATTTCTCCCTTATTTAAAGGCCTAGGAAATTATGCATATAGGAAAGTAATTCTTCTTTAAGCTGTAAAATAAAAAAAATTAAACCTAAATGCAGTCTTAATTTGTTGCATTTACAAATATACGCCATTATCTTTATTTTTAGCTAGTCTCTGCTTTAGCCAAAATAAAGAATGAACAGTATTAAAAGACCTCATGAATATTTTGTTTCTCATCATAATTCTGTGTCTTACTGTGCCCTATTCAAATTCTGATCTGAGTAACTGATAATTTCCATAAGCACTGTGAGTGATCTCCTGTAGTGAGGTACTAGTGCATACATACATTAAAATTTCACTCTGATCTGTATACAGGGAGCTGAAGGATGAGAATTAAAAAACTGAGATAAAAAATTGCATCCCCAAAAAAATAAACCAACCACCCTCCCCAAAACCCACTTAGCTGGACACATCTCTAATTATTAACCTGGCAGAACACAATTCTGTGTTATATTTTTTCTGTATGCTACCAATCTGTAAATAAAACCCTGGGGGTTGAGTGATACTGCTGAACAGTGTTGTGGAATGTATGGGCTAAGTCTGTCTTAATCCCAGAAGCTCTGCTGGGTTCCAGAAGCAAAGCCTGTGTGTCCTCATTTTCCAGGGTGATGGTCTGTGCCTTTGCAATGACCTTGTTCTTTCCTTCTGTGCACTTGCCCACCTTGTCCACTCTAAACATGGACTGATTTGTAGGTACCATCCATCCTGTTCATTTAAAAAAACTTTATGCAATATTTCTAATTTAATTCCATTAATTATTATTGAAATACCGTCTGTTGTTTAGCAGCTGCTGGTGGGGTGGTTTTGGTTCTGTTTTTCTTGGAGCAGGGCTGAGGGATTGGTTATGAAATGCAAACAGGTGCTGTGCAGGAATTTTACAGATCATTCTGATACTGAGATGAGATGCAATAGTATTACCAGTCTTTGTCATTGGCAATACTGAAAATGCTTATATAGTTGAAAATTTTGACCTTTTTTGATAGCTGTAATTCTGAAGCTTTAGATACCTGGACATTTTTCATGAAATCCCATGTTTGAGCATGCCATTTACTTGTTTAAATACAGTATCAAATAAGCATGACAGAGGAGTATTTGATATCAATTAAAAATATAACAAAATACAACAAAATCCTTTGTGACCGTTTAGATACAAGGGGCCAAGTTCAACCAAGTGGACTCCAGAGGTGTGATGTCCCATACAGCATACCTGTTCTGTGGAATTTCTGAAATTTGTCTGTACTAGGAAGAGGCTTTTTGCTTACAAGTTCCACTGCTGAGAATTTATGTATTGGTTTCCTTCAGTAATTTTTTTTATTATCATTTATTTGTCTGTAACTCTCAAGCAAATGTACCAGCATCTGGGTGCAGATAACCTGATATAACCTCTTCAAAGGTGAAGTTGTAGTGTACCAGAAAAACTTTATCATTCTTTTACCTTCTTTAATTTGCATTTGCATAATTAAAAGATGGATTTGCTTTGACTCTATTTATTTTATTTTTTTTTCCCCTTTATTGCAACAGGCTAGGCGAGTTCTTGTTTGCATCTATAAAATCTGCTTGGGAAAGATGAAAATCATCTTTGCCTTAAGGGCAGTGCTCACAAACACTCTGAGCTTCCAGACAAATCCATTTTATGTCAAAAACTTAAAGTTAGCTGACTATTTGTAGTAATTTTTAGCAATCAGTATGCAAGATGCCTGTGAATTTTGTAAGAATTATTTCAACTGTTAAAGTGTTCTGATACTTAAATATATATTTTATCTGCTATAAAGTAGAAATGGCTAAAATAGCAGCTCTCATATTATGTTAATATGGCTTAGGAGTTAATGAACAGATTCGGCAAACGCTGAGCTGATGTTGTGTTGCTGTGTCTTGACATAAGTTGGAAGATTCATTGTAGAAGGTGGTGTTTGTGATTTCAGGATAGAGCTCTAAACAAGGGGTTCTGAAATTCATTGATTAAAATAGTGTGGGTTTCTTTTTGTTTTCCCCTGCTGCAGGTGTGATGGACAGGTAGCAGAAGATTTCGCTTTGATATCAGGGAATCAGAATGACCGAGTGCTTCCTGCCTCCCACCAGCAGCCCCAGTGAACACCGTCGGGTAGAGCACAGTGGGGGTCTTGCCCGTACTCCCAGCTCTGAAGAAATCAGTCCTACAAAATTCCCTGGATTGTACCGCACCGGTGAGCCTTCACCCCCTCATGACAGCTTACATGAGCCTCCAGATATAATATCTGATGATGAAAAGGAGCATGGGAAGAAGAAAGGAAAATTTAAGAAAAAAGAAAAAAGAAGTGAGTAGACAACTTCTCTTTGTAATTTGATGCTTTTAATGTTTCTTTCTTTCTCTCTCTCTCAAAATTGCTTAGTATTCCCACTGGGTTTTTTTGAACTTGTTTAGGTGTGAAGGAAGTTAACTTGTTACAAACAGGCCTTGTGCAGGACCTATATCTCTTTCAGAAAAACCGACGCCTTAACCAAACAGTTGGTTTTGGTTTTTGTTGCACAGATACAGGTACCAAAAGTGTGCCCAGAGTTACTAAGAAATTGTGTTTATCCAAAACCTTTAATGATGCATTGATAAATGCCTTGCATGGGTTTTTCTAATCTCATTATCGGTTCACGTTCTACGTGGAGGTTTTCAAATGTATTTCCAAATAGGTCCTTTTTTAATTGTAGCTGAGGTGCTGTCTAAAATAAAACTGTATGTTTGACCTGAATCTTATACTTGGAAATTTGGAAGAGTCACTTTCAACAACTTTAACCTTTTTTCCATGTGTCTCCCGTACCTTTTCAAATTTTCATGTGCACACTACACCATTATTTGGGGAGTAGTAAAATCTGTGACCTTCTTTTCTCTAGCTTCTCAGTTTACTCTGATCATGCAGGTTCCTCCACAGTGCCAAAGTATTATTGCAGAGGTCAAAAATATGCAAACCAGCACTGAGATCTGAATTTTCCAGAAGTGACAGAGCAAAGGTTAGAAGAAAGTAGAGCTTTGACTATATAATCCATTCTTTGTCTTTCTCCAAAACAACAGAAACCTTACCTTCCACCTTTAGATTTGTGCAGAAAATTTTGGAAACGTGCAAGATTTTATTCAAGAATGTTTTTCTACATATTCCGAAAGAACAAAGCACTTGGAAATACTGAGCTGATAACTTAACTCTCTCAGTACCAGAGACACTTACTGTTCAAGTCTCTCAAACCTAAATATCACATCCTACGTGCTAGTGCTTTTTAACTGACATTTGTTTTAGCACAATTTCAAAATAATGTTCCTCTTCAATACCTCTATCTTTGATGTCAGTGTATCTTGCTACTTCTTACATGTGGAATTTGGAAGATCAGAAACAACGAGACAGCACACAGTATGCTGTTGGAATTAATATGGTGACTGTAACGTGCATGCACATACTTAAATAATTACTCTTTAATAATTTGCTGTCACTGCTTTTAATCAAAGCAGTTTCCTGGAATACAGGAATTGTTTCTACTGCAGTTCAGAAGGACTATTCCTGCTTTAACTAAAAACCGTGTGCTTGAAGAATACTGTAACTGAAAAATGCATCCTCAGGTAAAAACCAAGAGTTGAAATTCCTACAAGTTTTAACAAAAATGATTCGTTTTTCTCTAATGTAAACAACAGTAACCTAATAGAGATTACTGAATTGGTGATGAAAATTCGTTGCTGATTGGCTGGGTCTAAATTCAGGCTATCAGTATTTGCTTTTTTTTTTTGCAAACAAGCTTTCTGTTATAGTTCTGCATTGCACACCTCTAAATTTGGTAGAGATCAGCGTTATCCATCATGTGGGTTTCTTTGTGGTTGAATTCAGCATGGCTCATGGTGATAATCTAAATGAAGGCTGTTGTTTAAGAGGAAAAATGCTTCTTCAGCAAATCCATGCAGGTCTGTGCACACTAGCACAGTAGCTGCTTTCTTCTGCAAGAAATTGCAACACATTTTATAGCTGATTTAAAGCAGTTCTTGTTACTTAAAAGACACCTTGAAGGTATGAAAAATCCTCAAAGAACACAAAAATGTAAAACATAGGAAGAACCAAATCATCTCTTGCAACTCTAATGTAAAAAGTATTCATCGTTTCTTAGCCCTAATACATATCTGTCATGTAATTGCTGGTCAGATAGAACAGTGAGTTACATACAAAGCTTTCAGTACATCTCATACAGTCCAAAAGTAGTCATTATTGTAAATATGCCCTGAACAGGCATTTTGCTTGTGTAAATGACAAGGGTTCTTTACAGTTGCTTATCATGGTTGATTTTTAAGAGTTTCCTTCTAGCTTTGACATTTTTTATTCCTCCCATACTTCTGATTCTTCAGTTTCTTCCAACTTTTAAATTCTGTTACATGTGTTCAGATTCTTTCTTTTCATATTTTTTGACTACCTGCTTTGATTTTGGACAACCTGCCATGATCATGTAGTTTGGGGCTTAAACAAATATAACTGAACATGTCAGTATAAAAACAACAAGTGGACATTACATTGTGGCAGAGTTTGTTGAATTTGCAATTAGTGAACTAATGACAAGGTCATCCTAACTCCTGAAACTGTAACTGTACCTTGGGCTATTTTGATAATACTCTAAATGTAAACTTCAGTAGTGCTTGAAGCACAGGAGGGTTTATAGAGAGGGAAGGATAAATATCCCACAGTTATTCATTTTAGTTTTTTAGGTCAATCCTGTTTTCAAGAGCGATGCACTCTTATCTTCATTATTAGTACCTTTATCAAAAAAGCATTTTTTCCTATGTGGTTAATATAATGATTTGATATTTTTCATGTTAATGGCAGTAATCTAATAATACACAGCAATTATTCTGGAGGAAAAATGCTAGAAATGTTTTGGAGATAATAGAAAATTAAATGGAATATTGTTTTTTACATGGAACGTCAACTGCTAGAAAAGTATCTCAGCCACTAATTTCTATTCTCCACTCCTCTGTGATAGACTGGGTGTTGGTTGGCTGTGGAGTGAGTTAGATTAGGGGATTTATTAGGGATTAAAAGGAATTTTCTTTTTAGTGGCATAGTTTTAAATGAGATCTGTTCCCTGATAGAATCAGAACTTGTACTGTGACAGCAGGAGAGCAAAAATGGATCTGTTTTAGGCAGTAATGGATTATCTGAGACAGTGACCAATGTAATTGATTTTTTTTTTTAATGTTTAAATACCTGTCAGTAATCATGTGTTGATACAGTCATAAAATATGCAGTTCCTTGCAAAAGAAAAAGGTTATAAGAAATACTTAAGAAGAAGCATCTGTTCTACCCATTAGAGTTTCTGTAGATAAAGAGTCTGTATGTGGTAGATCTTACTCTTGCTTATTCTTTTTACTTCTGAGATTGATGCTGTTGGACGGGATGGGTTCGATATGCAGCTAGGATTTTTTTGTTTGGAATAATTTTCTTATTTTTAATATAATTCTTAGGAAAATCTGGAGTTGATTGAATAATAAACCAAACTGTCTTTTGAAGGAACAGTAGTATAACTAGTATGAACTCTTCTGAAATTTTCAGGAAATATTTTTGAAGGCCAAATCTCTAATGTGTTGGCCAGGAGGTCCAACTGTTCTTTTGGGAAGTAGAAGAGGGCAATAGCAAGTCACTGCTATTGCAAATAAAACATTATTTTAACTCATCTGATGAGTGGAGAAGCTCTGAATAGAGTTTTCAGATCTACATAATAAGAAGTTACTAGAATTGTCTACCCCTGGTAAACATTAGAGGCTCTTCATATCAAGGTTTTCTTTGTGATAAATAGGATGTGTAGCTACATCCTATTGTACTGACAAATTACTGTGAATCTCTATATACTACTGTGCATTTGTCTAGCCAAGTACCATTTGCAAATAGTTAAAAAGTCTACCTTTCAATGCCAGTGATTATTTTAAATCAAAACAAAGTAAGGCAAATTTCTAATTTCAGCTTCATTTGCTCTGCTGGGGTAGCTCTGCAGAGTAACCTGAATGCAGAATTTGTTTGGGATTGCTGTACTCACATCAGTGAGTTGAATACATATTAAAGACAAGCCTTTCTAATTGAAAGTTGGATAGTAAGTGTTAGTAGTGTCTGTAAGGTGGAAATCTGTGTTGATAGTAACGATACATCTTGTGGGCAGGGAGAAGAAACAGAATCCATCTACCCAAGCTCATTGTCCATTCATGTGTCTTACAGTTCTACTTAGAAATGGTGTACAGTTGGAAGGCAATCCCTCTGACAAATTCAAATTAGGTAACTAATGCTAGCATTGCACATCGGTCATATTTGACCTACTAATTCTTTCATATGTAAAAGCCATCCATGTTTTCTTTCAGTGAATTAATTACAGATGCTGCAGATTCCCCCAGGGAGCTGAATCATCTGTAGAGTTATAAATTACTTCAAAACTCATCGAAGACATGATGGACAAAAAGTATCTTGTTTGATAAGTGACAGTTCTACATAATGCAACCCTTTGAGTTAACAATAAATACTATAGCATGATTTTATAGCTTTGTTGTAAGAGTGCAGGAGGAGTATTCCCAAGTATGCAGAGTGATAGAATGATAGTGGCCTTCCTGCATGACAAAGCTTTTAAGCCTGTAAGTTAGATTTTTCCAAAGTAACACTAGATTTTTTATTATTATTATTTTAAAAGAGGTTTTCATAATTTTTGGTAAGATAAGGGCTATACTTTTTCTGTAGATAAAGTAGGTAGTAGATCTTATTCATTTTACTTCACATTTAAAATAACTGCAGTGAAGACATGCTTGTGGAAGGAAGGTCTAACAAAACCTGAGCAGGGAACTGGCAGAGATAGTCCATCATGCCAGTGGAATTTGAGTATTTATTACATTAGTACTGATCTCATACATTCCTACTGGATGTAGGAAAATGTCATTGACATGTATTAGAGTGATGGGAAAATGGGGACTATTAGTACTAGAAGTCTTGAGGAAACAATGAACAGAAATATCAGTTTGCTAACAGTAGGTAATACTCTTTCTACATTTAGAATTACCTGATTTGTCAAGTGGTTTTGATAATATTTCTTCTGTATAAATTTAAGTTCTTTATATTTCAATATATTACATCACTAGTGAAAGGGATGCAGTAGTTTTATTACCAAAAATACAATAAAGTAAACTGGGCTATTCTGAGAGACGTGCAAACCCCCTCTTGGCATGAGTGGGTTAAGCTCTACGAATCTGTATTAGTATTAGTAGATATTTCTAAACTTTGTTGACTTATGTTACTGAGACAAATTACAAAAGACTGGTTTTGTATTTAACTTGCTGCTTCTTGTCTTCTCTCATGAAGTCAAGAATTACCAGTTTCAGTAATGTGTTGTTGCTGGTGCTACATTACCACAGACCTAGAAAGGCACCAGGGTTTGCGTTGCAACATGGAGTGTTGAGACATGTGAGGCAGGAGCTCTCTTGGTGGCACCGACCTCCAAGGTTGGATCCCCTGTGCTGACATGTTCCTAGTGTGCATGTGGAACCCCACGCTCTTTGACTGGGAGCTGTCTCAGCTATCCAGCAGGAAAGACTGGGGGCAGATTGTTCTGGGGTCTGTCTGGTGAAGGTATGGCTTTCTGTTTGGAAATTACATCTGTGAAGTCCATCTTGAAACTCAGTGCTAGCCCTGTCACATTCTCACAAAACCAGGATGGTGATGTGTGCTCCTCCTTTGTCCTGCAGCTGGTGCATCCACAGTTCTGTATAAGAGTGAGATTTGAATCCTTAGTTTTTGTACTGCAGGTTTTCCTTACCCATATCTGGTTTTTGTTTACAAAACCAGTGAATGATATAGCCAGTAAATAGAGAGGAGGAGACCTGGTTGGTGGTTGTGCTCCAGTTACATTTGCATTTTTATATTAAAATCCACTTGGACAGTAACACTTGGTCTTTCACAGTCTGCTATGAAAGTGTGTGTTTGGTAGTCCTAGGGGAAGAGTCCCAGCTGGGAAGGCTGAGCTGGTTAGATTGTAATTATATTATAGTATTTCCATGCTTTAATACATTTCCTGTATTTATTTGGCTATTAAAAGCCACATAAATACAGAGCTGCTGAGGAGGCTTCAAAATACAGACAGCTCCTTAGATGTGCTGAAGTAATGCTGAGAAACTTTGCAACCTGGTATAGTTCAGAACTGGAAGAATAAAAGACCAAATATCCCCTGGTTCTTTTGTGTAAGATCTTTCACCTAAAAAAAATTACAGCCTGTAGTCTTATGCATGATGTGCTCTCATATTATCTAAGGGGGTAATTTTCCTCTACCCAAAACTATTCATGCAGCAAGAGCACTTGGCTGTCAGTGCCTCCTCACTGGAGCAGAGGCAGTGCCGTAGGTAGTGGAAGAGCCTCAAAGGATCTGTATGTAATGGGGGCTTCACGTTGAAGCAAGAGCTTGGTGCCCGCTGCCTTGGGGGACCTGGCTGGTGCAGATGGCACATGAAATGTCATCCTTGTTGGCCAGGTTTCAGGCTTACTTTTCTTATATGGGGTACTGAGTATGTAAAATTAGAATTAGTGGGCTTGGAGGTTGTGTTGGATTGCTTGTTGTTTGTGGGTTGGTTTTTTTGTTGGTTGGGTTTTTTTGTTAATCCACCTTTAGAGATTTTCATATTCTTGCCTGAAGGCGAGGCAGGGCTGGCTGCAGAGGCGTAGTTAGTTAAAAGCACTGGTGCATGTTTTAGACAGCACTTGGTGTTTTGCTGCTGGAACAGTGTACTCAGCCCAGGGACTTGTTTGAAGCTCTCCCATATGCTTTTTAAGGCAAATCTGCACCTTCACGGGCAAGTATTGTGCTAGTGTTGCTGGAATTGTTTTATTCATCTAGTGAAAAGTAAGTGTGCTAGTGCTTTTTTAGTTTTGAGTCTGGATTTTTTTCCTGTGTTTTATTTGAGGCTGAAACTTTACTAACTTTATACCTTAAAATTCATAATATTCTTCAAGGGGATCGGGGTTTTAAGTGGCTGAAGCTTAGTTTGTTCTTAATAGATATTTGTTAGACTTACATGTATCTAGTAGATGATCCTTAACAGCAACTCTTATACTGTTGATTACAGGAACATAGAGAAGTTGCCAGACAGTTGTTTTTATTTTGCATTTCCTTGACTATTAGATGGGAATCTAGCCCATAAGATGGACATTGCCATTATGAGTAAGTATATAAAGTATTCATTGTTTAGATCATTCAGGAGCTCTGTGGCTTATCTTTAGTGTGTTTATGCAACCTTGATTTAATCGTTGTCCACTAAAGTACGTAACAATCAAAGAAAACCTTTTGAGGAGTCAGGCAGGTGCTATTTTTTAATTCATGTTGCTTCTCTCCCTATGTATGATTTTGTGTTCTCTCCCTCTTGCAATATGCTGTTTAGAAACTCACAGCTGTCCTCTTCCCTTCTCTTCCTTTGCCTAACAGCGGAAGGCTATGCTGCATTTCAAGAGGACAGTTCCGGTGATGAAGCTGAAAGTCCTTCAAAGTTGAAACGGTCCAAGGGAATACATGTCTTCAAGAAACCCAGCTTTTCCAAAAAGAAGGAAAAGGATTTTAAGATAAAAGAGAAACCCAAAGATGAAAAACACAAGGAAGACAAACATAAGGAAGACAAACATAAAGAGAAGAAGTCGAAAGACTTAACTGCAGCAGATGTTGTAAAACAGTGGAAAGAGAAGAAGAAAAAGAAAA
This sequence comes from Corapipo altera, assembly GCF_003945725.1. Classification (NCBI taxonomy): domain Eukaryota; kingdom Metazoa; phylum Chordata; class Aves; order Passeriformes; family Pipridae; genus Corapipo; species Corapipo altera. The sequence continues at coordinate 2,703,278 of NW_020884903.1, forward strand.
AGCCAATTCAGGAGACAGAGATACCTCAAGTGGATGTTCCGAGTCACAGACCCGTGTTTGGCATTCCTTTGTCTCATGCCGTAGACAGGACCATGATGTACGATGGCATCCGCCTGCCAGCAGTTTTCCGTGAATGTATAGATTACGTAGAGAAGTATGGCATGAAATGTGAAGGCATCTACAGAGTTTCAGGTACTCTGGGCACACTGACATGAAGGTTCCTAAGGTCTTTACTTGCAATCTTATTATTATTTACCATTTCCAACACCTAGAGGCTCTGTTTGTAGCTGCATTAATTTTGATTATCCAGAAGTTAATCAGGTAGCCAAAGTTAAGCAAGGCTGTAGGTATGAAATACCGGAAGAATTGCTAATATGGTGGTACTGCCTAATGGCAGTAAAAACTCACCTGTTTTGGCCTTTTGTGATAGGATGGTAACAATGAATAAAGTGTGTATGGCCAGCTTGTATTCTTTTTCTTCTGCAGTAGAAATACAGTGGTAGCTGATTGCAAAAGCAAAAATGAGATGTAACCATTTTATCACATAAACTTCTCACTAGGTTAGTTTCTCCAGTTAATTCCATTGAATGATTTTTTTTCTTAAAAACTTGTTTTCTTTCAGCAAATATGCTAATAACCAGAAAATACAAGTTTCACTGTTTAAGCTTAGCAACAGCCGGCTAATTAGCCATGGTAGTTGCATAACACCAGCTTACATAAATGAGACCTCAGTTTTAGTCACATTAAACAAAACAATCCCTTTATTTGGGAGCTACATCAGCAATGTAACTCATGTAAGTACCTCTGTGGGTACCTGTAAGGGGGCAAGAACAAGGGAGAAAAGGAATTTGAGGAAAAGTATTTGAAACAGGTTGGCCAGCACTGTAAAGCAGTAATCAAACGATATCAAAGGCTTCATTAAGCTGTCTTCATGCTGTCCATCTGCATAGTATTAGGTAGGTATGCATAAATACTGCAGCAGCTTAAGCAGTTGCTTTGTCTAACCTCGTGAAACATTTTGGTTGCTCGTTTTTTCTAGACACTATGTGTTGGGAATTTTCACAGGTGTGTTTTCTGTAAATCATTTCTGCTCTGTGTGCTTTGTAGGTGTTCTCCAGTGCAACAGCACCCTCTTGTGCGTGTAGGATTGTTTGAACTGAGAACTGAAAGAGAGCATTGCATTGGCTTAATTGCATTGCAATTGCCAGCTGTTGTGAGGGCTCATTTTGGGCATGAAACTCAGCCTATTTTACCTGGGCTGAGTGAGCCCAGTTGTACTCATTGGGTATGAGCCAAACCATGGCAGCACACCGAGGTGGTGTAACTCAAGTGGGTGTTGAGCTTTAATGAAATTTCTCCAAGTTCAGGAAGACTAGAATGTCACTGAGTTATAAAAACACCTTACAGAAAATCTTGGATGGGCTGAATAATTATGTGAACACACTTTTATTCATAGGATGCCTCAAATCAAAAATCTTGTGTGAGATTCTTCTGCTGAGGAGGGCCAGCTGGAATTCTGAAAACTAAGAAGTGTGGGTTTTGTTTTGACAGAGGAAAGCTGTTATAGGTAGAACTTACTGCACAATATTTGAATTGATAACATATTTGCTGCTTGGCTTAGGGATGTAGAATTGAACAGCCACAAAGATGCTGAATGCAAATACACAATTGATCTTAACGTTTCCCTACCCTTCCTTACCCTATTTTATGTTCCTTGATGAAGGGGAATTCTAGCAGCAGTTCTGATTCAGAGCTCTGTCAGTGCTGTGGTTTTGCTTCGTAGTACTAGTCAGTGCTTTTAGAACCAGTGATCATGGAATTGTGAGTTGTGATTTTCCCTTTGTTACATGTGGATAACTTCTAAAAGGTGTTCCTCAATCAGCTTAAATTGTAAAGAGAGGTGAAATAAGTGCATTTCAAAATAAAAAAAAAAAAAGTTTAAATATAACTGTTATACGGTTAGAGTCGAAATTCCTCTTAATTCTTGATCTGAATATTTTAAGGAATAAAATCAAAAGTTGACGAGCTAAAAGCAGCCTATGATCGCGAAGAGTCTCCTAACCTGGAAGAATACGAGCCCTACACAGTGGCCAGCCTGCTGAAACAGTACCTGCGAGAGCTGCCTGAAAATCTGCTTACCAAAGAGCTCACGTCCCGCTTTGAAGATGCTTGTGGAAAGAGCACAGAGGCTGAGAAAGTTCAGGAGTGCCAGAGGCTGCTGAAAGAGTTGCCAGAGTGTAACCACCTCCTAATTTCTTGGCTGATTGTGCATATGGACCATGTTATTGCAGAGGAACTGGAAACAAAAATGAACATCCAGAATATTTCTATAGTGCTCAGCCCTACTGTCCAGGTACGTGCACCACACAGCAGGTGTTAGAGCACAACTTCAGCCCAAGAAGGACTTCTTTGTAGCAATTGTCGTGCTGGTGGGAATTGGATATTGTCTGATACAGTTAAGCTAAATTACAACTTCTGCTTATGCCTCAGGAACCTGAAATTCTGGGAAAGGGGGAGCAAAAGGCTTTCCACATGTGAGTTTGCATACTATGGGTCTGATATTTGGGTTACTATGATAGGAAAGACTGCTGTCTGTGTTTTAATTCTGTCATGAACAGCAGTCATTTAATGTTGAAATTGTCCAATAATTCATGCAGATACACAATTTCTGTGGGCTTCTGATTCAGTGATAATTTAGTGAAGACTAAATTGTTGCTTAATTTTAATATCAAGCCAATGAACCTTGTCCAGCACATAGATCTTCTGGTGCAGTGATGACATGGGTAAAATGGCTTTGGTGTCTGCAGTCAAATGGCTGGGGAAAAACAACTGACTTCATTTTCCAGTAAGATATTGTGGTTTCTAGATTGATTGATTCCTTAATAAACATCTTGGAAACATTTAATTTAAATGCATCCTGTGCATCATGAAAACATGGCATTATTGGGTGTGGGCCTTCCAGAACAAACCCCACACTTTAAAAAAGCTTGACTTTATAATTAAGAGTCCAGGTGGAGGCCCAGTAGCAAAAGGGCTGGGTGTTATTCTTGGCTGTTTTGCTGTGCCAGACACCTTTCTAGCTGAGAAAAGAGGTAACAATTAACATAAAACAGTGCAGGCCCAATCATGTTTTGTTGGTAACTAGATCTTAGCAATTAAAGTGCAGGTAGTGACAGAACTCTAATATTTTTTTCAGGATAATTTTTTTAATTTTAATGGAAGATACAGTGTCAAAATACATACTTGCTTCTGTCTCGTGTTAAAACAGAATACATTGGAAGATCCTTTCAAACTACTTTTTTTCTACTATATTAAATCATCTGAGAGAGAAACTGTAGAAAATGCTGCAGGTTGGGGTAGGAGCGAGAAGGTGTAGCCAGCCATCAGCCATAACTTAGTATGGTTGGTGCTCCCTTTTACTAACTACCTTTACCTTGGTACAGAGAAAGATTTAATATATTTCTGAGAGATGGAAATAATTATGGTAGGCTAAGACATGTGAAGATTCTGAGTTCAGCATGAAAATGCCTCAGATGCACAGGTAAGAGAGACAGTGAAGTGACTCCTTAATGCCAGTGCTGCATTGTTCAAAGTGTCATTTTTAATCCAGATTTGAATCTCTTAGTTTCTCATGAAACTGGCATGACTGTAGATCACAGAAAGGCATACCGAAGGCTGCTGTTTCCAATATCCTATCTGTCCTTTCTTTGCAGATCAGCAATCGTGTCCTGTATGTATTTTTTACACATGTTCAGGAGTTCTTTGGGAACGTGACCCTAAAGCAGGTGACAAAACCCCTTCGCTGGTCAAATATGGCAACAATGCCAGCACTTCCAGAAACACAAGAAAGCATCAAAGAAGAAATCAGGCGACAGGTTGGCAATTACTTTAGTATCTTTCTGTTTATTTTGCCCTGGGTTTTATACATTCAGTAGTAAATTCTGGTAAGTTTCTAACATACTTTTTAATTCCATCACAATTATCCTATCATTGGACACCACTGGAAAGAGACTGATGGTTTTCTTTCCTTTTTCATGTGTATAAGGTTGTTACAGTCTTGTGATGATCATAGCTGTGTCATTCATAGAGTGCTTTGCTATATAGTTCAATACTTTTATTGTGGGAGGAAGGTCAGGAGAGCACATCAAAGAGGGTGGTTTCTTTAGTATTGCACTTCAGCTGGCTCTACATCACGTGCTGAGTCTATGTTAACACTTGTTTGTTGACATGTCACGGTTTGAAAACCAAAATTCCCAACCTGTTGCCACAAAACCAAAAAGATTTTCCTTTTCAGTCTGCCCTACTGCGATGTATTAAAGACACTTAACTTCTTTGGCAATATTTCTAGGAGTTCCTACTGAACTGTTTACACAGAGACTTGCAGGCAGGCATAAAAGACTTATCCAAAGAAGAGAGACTCTGGGAAGTGCAAAGAATCTTAACAGCTCTTAAGAGGAAGCTAAGAGAAGCTAAGAGACAGGTGAGTAACTTTTCTATTTATTGACCAGACATCTAAATCATGGATCTGTAATCTGAGACAGTGCAGAGGCACACAGATCAAACCATGTTTCAATCTTTTACTGCAGATTTTCTTATCTTAACTTTACATTCCTGATGAGCAACTGTGTTTTCTGCTTAGCTGGCTCTCCCTAGGGACAGAGAGATCTTTGCAGTTGTTCACAAAAAAAATACATGTGTGATTAAAAACTCAGTGTTTGACAGGGCATGTATTCATTATATGCTTAAAACATCGTATCCTGGAGTGCCAGGAGGAATTAGTGGAAGACTCAGGGTTAAGAAACTTGAGAAGCATTTTTTTAAACTGTTCTATGTCCCAGAGAAGGACAGACCTCACTGAAAGCTTTCGAGACAACTGAAATGGTAGTTCTAAATTTGGGAAGTAATACATTCAAAAAAATCTTTCTTAGATTAACTAGAGTGACTGGGGAAGGTGTCCTTTTAAATGTTGTTCTCTTTCTCTGGCAGGAGTGTGAAACAAAGATTGCACAAGAAATTGCTAGCCTTTCAAAGGAGGATGTCTCCAAAGAAGAAATGAATGAGAATGAAGAAGTTATAAATATTCTGCTTGCACAGGTAGCTGGCAGGCACTCACCTGTTTGCCTCTTGGTATTTTATATTTCAGATATATTGAACGCTCCTTTGTCCCTTCTAATGCAATGGGACATTGAAGGCTTAACAGGGTCTCTCTGTGCATTAAAACACAAGGCTTTGTTTTAAAGGTAAGTAAAGCAGGGAAGGAAAGCTGACTGCAGGAGTGAACCCAGAGCTGAGCAGACTCTTGTTAACAGCAGGAAGGAGACACTGTGCAACAAAAAAAAAAAAAAGAAAAAGAAAAAAGTAGCATTTGTTGTTAATGTACTTAGAAAGCACTTCCAAATCAAGCCAGTTTTAATACCATTAAACTACTTTCCTGCTGATCAAAGGAAGTAAGGCAACTGTTTTGGCTTTTTTGCCTTCCGTTGCTTCCCCCAGTAGCTTTGATCTTCTCCCCACTGTACCTTCCTCCTTACATTCATCTTCAAAGACATATAATTTAGTTTTTCTAGTTATTTTGCTGGTTGGCCTGAGCTTTCCCTTGTGATTTAAGGAAAGGCAGCCAAACATGCCAGGATTTGGTGTGTCATTAACACAACTATTCAGTACAGCAGTCATCTTGGGGATTCAGAACAGACATTGTTGGGTTTGAACTTATTTTTGCTTTGAGGTCTTGATGGATCAGAGTTCAAAGCAGACATGCTAACCAATGCTACTGGAAGTGTTTCAGAGAACAGCATCATCTCGTACTTACTGTATGCTCCTGTAGGAAATAAAGTCACGACTTTAAGTGAACTAACTGATCATTGCAGGAGAACGAGATTTTAACAGAACAGGAAGAACTGCTGGCCATGGAGCAGTTTCTGCGGAGACAGATTGCCTCAGAGAAGGAAGAAATAGATCGTCTCCGAGCAGAAATAGCTGAAATACAAAGGTAAGAGACACAGTTCACATCAGAGCCCTGCCAGGCGAGCACACTTTGATTACAACTACTCACATACTTTGCTGAAATAATGCTCTAGACTACACTGAAGAACTCACCCAGCAAACATCACAGTGGAAAGCCACTTATTTTTATTCAAGTCTCAACAAATTTGGATCTTTCAGGATATTTTCTGTTGTTTTAACTGGAATTATGATCTTAGGGAAACTAGGCCCTGTGCTGTAGAAAAATCCCCCTTGGAAATCACTGCTTTATTAAGCATTGAAAGGAAAGTCTGATTTATTTATTTATTTTTAAAACCATTGGCAGATGATTCGGTTAACTGTCTTATGCTGCCACAGTTCTGGCAGACTTGAGGAAGTGCTTAAATCAGGATTTGTCACTGGTCTTTCAGTCGCCAGCAGCATGGCCGAAGTGAAACCGAGGAATATTCTTCCGAGAGTGAAAGTGAGAGTGAAGATGAGGAGGAACTGCAGGTTATCTTGGAGGATTTGCAGAGACAGAATGAGGAACTGGAGGTAAGATTTGGTTCTTAGCATTCACTGGTTCTCTTCCCTTAGCAGTTACTTGCTGGAGCCTTGCAGAGATGTTTGCACATGTGCAAACTGGTTGTTTGCAGTTCCACACACTCACGTTTTTAAGTTACTGTTGTGTGCAAGTCCCCGCTGCTGTCTGGGCTGGCAGCAACGCTTCGCTGCAGTGCTAAAACCCCCCAAGCTACAGCAGTTCTTTGTCAGAGGGAGCCCTGACGTTTGGTTTTCCTTCCTTAAAAGATAAAGAACAATCACCTGAACCAAGCGATTCACGAGGAGCGAGAGGCCATCATAGAGCTGCGGGTGCAGCTCCGGCTGCTGCAGCGAGCCAAGTCAGAGCAGCAGGTGCAGGAGGAAGAGGAGCCAGAAAAACGCGGGGGCGTTTCTCAGCAGCAAAGAGACAGTGTCCTGGAGACAAAAGCAGCCAAAGAGCAGCCAAAAGCAAGCAAGGAGCAGCAAGTCAAGCCATCGCCAAGTAAAGACAGGAAAGAAACTCCGATTTGATCAGGCTCCTTGGCTATGCATAAAATCAACTGAACTGTGCAAATTACTGTAATTTGAGTCTAACTAACTGCACAAATTATTGCTGGCTGTGTACATTCTGTAAAGAAACTTTTCTTTTAAGCCCTGGAGACTTTTGTCTCTAATACTTGTGGCTTCTACTCATCAGACTCAGGTGAGTTTGGAGAGGCCAGAAGAGTTTTTCAGTTAGTATCAGATTATTTCAAAACTGGTTTCCTTCAGGTGATTTAAAATAATTCAGTAACAGTTCTATTTCAAACCAAAATCATTATTGACATTCACTGGAGCAGAATTGGAAAATATCATTTTCAGTAAACAAACAAAAACCCACACACACTTACTAATTATTTGCCTTGTGGATCTGTTCATCCTCATTCACCATTATTTCTGCTTATTAACCAAGTCACTTCTTGCTTGTGCCTTTGATACCTTTCTGATGCAGATTATATACAAGGGAGCTTTAAATTTACTCTGGGTTGGCTGAAACGGTGGGAGACTGTGGGGTATCGTGTTTACCTGACATGCCCTTAAGCTTCATTTTTGTTCTGAGATGTACTGAGTAAGTGTAAAAACTTGAGAGATGTTATTTATGTCCCCGTGTGATGGAAATGTTCATCAAGAGCTGTTCATGTCTTTTAGCGGTGTAGGTAACACACTGACTCATTTATTAACCACCCTCATCACACCTGTTCAAGACAGGCCCTGTCCATGCTGCTGCCATGTAGCCAAGAGCTTTGTCTTCATCCATCCTAAATGCTTCCATCCCTCAGAGATAGCCGCTGCTTGTAGGCAGGGATGGGAATGGGTTATGTCACTTGGGCTGTGTCTGCCTGACCAAGCAATACAGCACTTCCCCTGCACACGTGACGGTCACTTGTGCTTTCTAAGCAAGCCCGAAGGATGACGCCAAGGGGAAGCACCGGGGGTTCAGCAATAGCCTCCCTTGTGGTGTTGTTTAAAAAACCAACCACCCCCATCTGGGACTTGCTTTTGGTTTGGCTGTTTTAACTGCTTCTACCCTTCAAAATCCTCCACCCATGCTGGCATTTAAGGGCCATTTAATGTTTTGGATACACTCATGAGACTCATCCATCAAACCATATATAGACAGAAACTCCACAGAGTGCATATAGGCTATCTTATTTTTTAATCTGGATATTTATTTTCAGCACCTGTTGGATGTGGTGGTATTCTTTATCTATTGCACTGTTGTGAATCATTGGCCATGATTTGATTTTGTACAAATAATGCTTTGATATGTTATAGAAAACAGCATAGTATTTTTTTAAAATTTGGAAAAAGTTTATAAACACAGAAAATGTGATCAGATGACAAATGTAAACTAAAGCATTCTCCCTTGCCTTCGTTACATACATTTTATATTTGCTGGCAATATTTAAACTTTTTGTTTGTTTAATTCACACTAATTCCTATTGAATTGTCATGGATTTTTCTAATGTTCTTCAGACAAATCTCTTAATATCGGTTAACTTTTATTTTGTTAGGATTGTATTTATCAAGCAAATAAATTCAACAGCCATTTGACAGTAGTTTCTCATTTATCTACTTCATAGTGCAAATCACAGTGATTCATCTTGGGTGGCTACCTGCAGTTCAGAAGTTTCTATGAAAAATTAATTTGGGCTTTGTTAATAACTCTTCTCTGAAAGAGAAGGCAACTGAATGTCATAGAAAGTTCTGTAACTCAGGAGAAGATCAAGTTCAATTTGATCAGATTAAAGATTTTAAGCCTTTGCTTCCCTGTTACCACTAGAGTTTTGAGTTATGAAGGCAAAACCATCTTGTTTACTCACATCATTCCTTCTACCACATGGACGCTGCTCTCAACACGTGCTGCCACAGAGGTCTGAAACAGAGGTGGAATTGCTGCTCCTGCAGCAGTGCAGCAACTGTAACCAGAGACTTGGTTTCAAACCCCCTGGAAGATGTTTCTTTGATGTGATCTGTCACATTCTGTGCCACAGCCCTGCCAGGAGGGGATGGGGCAGGGCACTGCTCTTCCTGCTGCCCCTTACCCAGTGCTTCCCATGAAACAGCCCCCGTCCAGCAGTGATTGGAGAGGCTGCTGTGGCAGTTGTGAATAATTGGCCAAAAAAGCTAAAGCTAACTTCAAATAAAGTGGAAAGTAATTACAGTACAATAATCTGAATGTGCTGTTCAGATCCCGTTATAAGCTGCCTTATCAGTCCCCAGGGCCTTGGAACAAAATCTGTGAACAGCAGTTGCTCAGGTGATTGCCTCCCACCCCGGGCACCAACACTGCCTGCACAGCAGCCTGGCCCCCTGCACCAAGGACATACATGTCCTGAACAACCAGTTTGTCTAAATTAAAGTATCATTTAAACTGACTTAAAGTAATCCTCTTTCCTTAGAGCACAGACAGCCTTAGAGCTTGCATGTGCTGAGTGCAGCAACAGAACCTCTGTCAGCCCCTTTAGACAAAATGCCAGATTGACTTAGTTTACTGAAAAAAGGGAACAGGCCCACAATGTTCCAGTGTTCTTAACAAAACATTGCGACGGTTCGATGTGGCCCATCAGCTTTCTTCTTGAAAGTCTGAGTGTTTCCACAGAGAAGGCAGGGGGTGATGGGACAAGGGACAACTATACACCTTGTTTTTCTAGCACAAGCCTGGAACAGATTTGGTCAGATCAGTCAGAAGTTAAAAGGAGCAAGAAGCCCTGTATGAACAAGTCACCAGGACTACTGTGCCAAACATGAACCAGGGCACAAACGTGGGGTTTGCCAGCAGCAGGGTACTTGCATCTAAGTGAGAACAGGATAGCCTTTATACCCGTGGAAGTACTGCAACTGCACAGTGAACCAACCTCAGGCATCTGGCACACTGAGCAGGATTTTTCCTTCTCAGTAAGTCTTTTTGCTCTGAAAAACAGGAGCCTGAACTGGTATTGTCTGAACAGTTTAAAAGAGTGTGGGTTACCTTATTTTATTTATTGAAAGATAGGAAAAGAATAAACAATGAGCAATACTCCTCTCAGATCACATCCCTACCACAAGTCTGAAAACATAAGCTTGTGTCCAAAGCCTTGCAGGATTCCAGCCAGCCTTACAGGTTTCCTGGGCTCTGCCGTGTACACACCAGGTTTCCATTGCTGGCTCAGCTTCACTCTCACCGAAGCCAAAGCCATCTGTGCTGGTATGATTGTGGAAGGTTTCCTCTCCGGTGCAGCGAGGCACTCTGAAAGCACTGTCTTGTAACACAGTCCTACAGGGAACCATATAAGGGCTCCAGAAACTCATTGTCCTTGATGATGAAGATAAAGGGCTGCTGTACAGGAGGCTTCCACTTTCATCACCAATTCCCATACTAGCACTGGAGGGATTAATTTTTACCTCTGTGTCCCATCAGATTAATGAGCTAAGTCTAGTTTTTAAAATCTGTGTACTGAAGCCAAGAATTTTACACCTGACCATGTAAAGCTACTCCCTTTCAGTTAAAAAAAATAACAAAGCATCGACCCAAGTCTCTGCCAGAAAGGTCTGATCAAGCTTAATCTGTCAAGGTTTTCATTTCTCAGCATGCACCTCTGACTCATAACTTCATCTGCAGAGGGAAAAATGCCTCATCGAGATCAAACATGGCTTATATCCAACAGCATAAGTCCTCCACAGTGTTCTTTAAAACACACTCCAACAACAGAATGAGCAGTTCCATGTCCCCTACCAGGGCATGGCTGCCAGTCCTTCCTATCCCGGGGTGAGGAGACACAGCCTCACTGGCACAGCCTCGGGTCAAGCCCCGGCTGCTCCTCCACCCTCTCACAGACGTGGATATCCAACGTGACAGCCGCCAGGACAAGCCCCTCTCTGGCTCAGCACTGGCCCTTTCACTGCTGACCCTCTTGGACACAATGGACTGCTACCAAGTTTCATCTGGAGTTTCTTGTGCCACGGTCTTGGCAACGTGAGCAAGAAGGTCTGCCAAAGGATAATGTTGCAAAAAACACATGATTTGAACCAGACAACCCCACTCCCACACACTGGAAGAATTCCCCATCTGAACTGCAAGACACAGGAGTTCTCAGTACGAGTTTACAGCTCAGGGCAGTGGGAGCAGCCCTTGCTGGCAGCCGGCGTGTCCCAGCACCTGCCCCGGCCGTACCCTCTGAGTGCGCTGCACGGGCTGTCAGCCTTGTGGGGGAGGAGGGAGCCTGTGGGGGATAGAGGAGGGCAGACATCAGGAGAATGGCCAAGACTAAAGGATGTTGCATCCTAAAACTTCTAATGCTGTTCCTCAAGTCATTTTGACTTGTCAGCCGACTCCTCCCTAGACACTCCAAGGTGCACCTCCACCGGCTCCCATCACGGCTGCTCCATCCACCCAGGAGGGATGCACCGAGACCACTAGGGAGAGACCAATTCACTGTGAAACCAGGGCTCCTCAGCATGGGCCTTCCCCTTCCCAAATCCTCTGCTGAACTCCCCCGTCCAAGAGAGGAACCACAGCACTGCCTAAAGCTCCCCTGTGGAGCGGAAAGGGAGCCATCAGGATGGCTGTAGCCTTGTTCAGCCACAGCTCAGCACATGACCAAGGAAGCTGGTGGTCTAAGCATTTTGATTTGAGAGATGGAAATACTGCATCCCAGATTTCTGCACCAAGGAACATCATTTGCCAAGACACAAGAGAGATGCCTGGGAGTCCCGGTGAGCTCCTGTTGCTGCAGCCTCTCTCCCCCTTGCCCAGCACCTCACGCCAGTACCGTGAGCCACTGCCTGGTTTTATCACAGTGCGGGGCCTCAAGGAAGATGAGGGTAGGAATTTCTGCTGACAGTGCTGCTTACAGGAAACAATGTTGTCAGGCACAAAAATCCAGAAGGTGACTGGAAAAAAGTTAAAATAAACCAAAGCAAAACACAAAACCCCTCAGTCAAGGGACCAGAAGAAACTGTGAAATAAATGACCAGTACAAGAGAAATGGCCCAGCCCCTATTTGAGCCTTGGTTGTCACCTTACTCAAAACCAAGTTTTATTTGGGTTCTTTCTTACACCAGAAACCTGAACTGACTAAAAAATAACTGAAATTTCTTTTGATGTTCAAACAAAGGACCCCTCCTCAGCTCTGTTAAAAATCTTGCAGAGAAATGTGCTCAGTACATTCCATTATCACAGTCATGATCCCAAAACAGCAGTTAATCCCTTTAGAACATTTCCCACACAGAAACACTACTACACCTCTGCAGAAATGGGGTCATGGAATTTCAAGCAACCATGATCAGAGAGCTGCAAGATGTTTAAACATCTGGTTATTTATCTCTGCTAAGTCACAGTGTATTTCAATTATCTAGATGTAGTCCAACCTCAGCAGCAACTGAACCTTAAAATAATCCCATTAACTTGGGCTCTTTATTTATTTTTCTGATCTAAATAAAAATTGAAGTAAAGGTTAATTAAAGCTAAAAGGCAGAGTCTGAAAGCACTTGGGGGTGGGGGGATGATTTGGAATATTTTAAATGAGCTTTCCTGTCATATTTTCATATTTTAAGGTAGTCTATGAGTATGTCCTAATTCTGCACATAAAGATTAATCACTTTAAATACACTTGCCAGCACAGACAGGGAGACAAACCTTCCCCATCAGTATCAAACAGAACTGACAGGAGAAAGTGTAACACAGAACAAGCTTTTATCCACCTGCCTGTCTCAGACTCCCCTTCCCATCCTATGAAGACAAGAGGTCCCTAGGCTGAAACCAGGTCAGAAAACACAAGCGCTGCACACTGGATCCCCCATCAAAGGACAAGGAGACCTTGCCAACAGGAAGGAACCCAATCAAGTGTGTGCCTGAGCCATGGGACAGACTTTGCCATCCTGCCCATCCACTACCAATTCCAATCAGCCATCTCTGCTGCCCGACCTCTAACAGTGCAGGGAAAAGGGGACGAGCACTAACGAGTCTAACAAGTAACCCTGCTGTTCTGCAGTCCTAATGAACGTAGGATCTTGTCCACATGGCCAGGAATTTGTGCAACAGCTATCTGGGACATTCAGAACAGCCAAAAAATGGTTTCCAAGCCTCAGTCATGTCTTGGTTACAAACAATCTACCCTCCAGACATTTGCCAGTTCATTGGCATGAAATCTGCAGGAAAAAGTGGCAAGGAAATGGCCCTACAAAATCCTGATGGGTCTCTGGGGAGGAACAACCAAAAAGAGAGAATCTGCTGCAAAAACACAGCAAGGAGGAGAAAGGCAGACAGTGCTGTAACCAGGACATGGGAAAAAAAAGGGATTTTCTGTGACGAATTCTCATGAGTAAGCTCTAAGATGAGTCAAGAAATTAAATGGAAATCCATGAAAATCGCTTGTGAAGAACCAACCTGGTATTCTACCAAGAAGACGGGGATAGAGGTAGGATACAGCTTCTGGGAAATCACGGACCAACAGATGCTAATAATGGAGCCACCTCATTTTCTGCTCAGGAAACCCTGACCAAAAGAGAAATGAATTGAGATACAGAGCTCAATTCTTTCTTTGGGGAAGATACACACAATGTAATTCAGCAGGATCTCCGGCAGCATCTCCCAACACTGCCCCACAGAAGAAACAGCTCCCTTTTTCCCCGCTCAGAACAGAGATGCACATTCCCCCAAAACCCATATCCGTAGGGACAAGTGGAAGCTTGAATTACTGACATTGCTAACGCTGCCAGCATGAGAAAATTCCCTATCATAGTTAAGCAATAGACTCCACACCCCTCAGGCTGTAAATCAAATATTCTTGGGAAATGCTGAGAAAAAAGCAAGTCTTTCCTTCCCTTCCGCTTCTTGGGAATCACCAAATGAAGCAGAAAAGAGGTAGACAGATCCATGGCATGCTGGATGAAAGAAAAAGGAGAAAGACAGCTATTTCTCCTCTTCCCTGAAGATGATCCTTAGTTTTTACATGTCAGGGGAATTCAGGCACTCCACAACTGAAGATACTCCGTCTTCCTTACGAAAAAGCCTCAAACTTTCCCTCCATTTCACAGGCCTGCACCAGCATTGCATAAATAAAGCATCCAGAAGATCTGTCTCATTTTTCAACACAGAGGTCTTTTACCTTTAAATGACTAGGAAATACTTAAAAGGATCAGATATAATCCTTCATTTTACTGGACTGGTGGAACAGTATTTAAGTACAGTGATGGAATTAGGTTGGGCCATGTTAATTCTGGACTCCAAAAACTGGGATTTAAGTCACCAATACTCCTCCAGTGAATCCTGCCCTCCGTTCACAGTTAGAGGATGACCTGAAGTATCCTCTGGTCTGAACAAAGAGCTGGTCCCTTTCACCTCAGGAACTGCACACATGATCCAACTACAATTCAACTGTCATTACACTGAGGCAAAAAACAGATGAAGATACTTACTTACTCTGAACAAAACACAGAAATCAACTGGACTTCAGTGCATATTTCTAAAATGGGAATCATCTGGCCTGGGAGAGAATGAGTTACTTTTAGGTGTTCTCCTTATGGCAGCAGGGAATGCTCAGAAATCCTCCTGCCTGAAGAGCTCACTGCTTCCTGACAGCCTGTTACCACCCACAGTGCTGTCACACTGCCTAGTCCTCGAGGGATTAAGCCAATTTTGAAAAGAAAAAGGGACATGCAAAGGAAAAATTATAAAAAACAAACAAACAAACAAACAGATTAAAAACGCTCACACACAAAAAGCCCAAAATAAACAAAACTCCAAACACAAAAATTCCCAGGCCTAAAACAAAATAAAAATCAAACAAACCCTCCAAAAACCCAAACCCACCACACTTAAAGGCAGAGATGACTCTGTATCTTAACCACCTCCATGGCTGTGCTAGGAGTAGAAATGCAGCCTCTGGGGAGTAAATAGCAACTTCCTGTTTACGACAAAAGAAACTGCAAAAAAAACCTATTTTCCCAAGAAAAGAGGAGGGAGAAAAAAATAAAAAAGAGACACCTGCCTGAGGCTCAACTGCCAGGGCATCAGGTACCTGACTGATAAATGAAAGTGCTCTGCTACAATACATCAAAGACAAGCTGCCACAGCCATTTCTACCTCCTCAGGGAAAAAAAACCGCTTCACACACACTTTGGGTTTCACAGGCTGGAAGAAAGGTGATTTAAGCAAGTTGCCCCTGGAAGACACAGGAGATACGGTATCAGTAATTTTAAATGAGAGGAAACAAAGCAGTCAACAGACTGAAGGCAGGTTAAAGGCAGTTTGACCTCACGGTTTCCTGTAAACCTGGACTGAGGTGGATATTCAGACTTACTTCCAGCCAAGATGCCATTTCATGCTGCAGTAACAGGTTGCCAAGCACAACAGGGATGCTTGGAAGAAACTACCAAAACCTCAGCTACACAAAGTACATCTATGCCGTAGTATATTCCATCTCAAAATGCAAAATTCTTCACAATCATTAAGCAAACCCCTTGCCCCTGAAATAGCCATCGAAGTGTAGAGAACTGAGAGAAAAAGGCCACTTAAATTTCAAACTTATTCTTTTAATGTCTTAAAAAGGTCACAAGATTTTTTTCAATCTTATTAATAAATTTTATTTGGACAAGTAGAGAACAACTTGTATCACAACAGCTTTTAAACAACATGATTAAAGACTGCAGCACTCCAAGGAGGCTCACAGATATGTACAGTATATGAAGAAAAAAGTTGCACCTTCAGAGCCGATCATGATCAAGTTAAAAATACCTGACTCAAAGTACATGTGCTAATAAATTGCCTTTAGGTCATGACCAGCATGAAAATAATTAGGACACAGGTACTCAGCAAAGTTTTCTGCTAATGGGTACAGCAATATGCTGCATTTAAGGATTAAAATCAGATTCTAGTTTAGTGTTAGCACTGAGCCCTTAAGAAAAATCCAAATTTCTACTTTTCCTCATTTACAAACATCAAAGCTATTCCCACTTAAGGGTGTGCCCAGCTGCACACAAATCAAGTCCTTGAATGATAAAAACTTTTAGCGCTAATACTGGAGGTCTCACGTCCTGGTACAAATTTGCCTCTCCGGCCATTCCATCTATCAGTTGCTACAGAAAATACTTGCTAAGTTAACTCCTCAGGAGAAACAATGCAGGTCTCTGGAAATCACATCCTTTCTACAATGAAAATGATCTGCCAATTCAAGTTTCATTTGTTCAGGAAGACAGAAGATTTAAGGCTTCGGTGGCAAAAATAATCCTCTGAGCAGTGTTTTTCTAAAGTCAAGCTGACATAGGTATGTTTACTTTTTCTTGACTTAAAATCCCTGGTTTAGATAATACCCACCTTTTAAATCTGGCAAGAAATCCCTCCTTCCAAAGAGGTTGTTCTAAATCAACCATTTTAGAAGCATTTGAGGATAGTTTGTTTAATTTTGTTTTTTTTTTTAATTATAGCAACATTTAGAAGTCATTAATAAGTTGAAGAAGCAGTGCTCATGGCATCATCCGCAATTTTGGTACTGGCAGGGTGGATGCTTGCAAAATACTTGACGTCACTGTCCTCATCCATTTGAAGAGCCATAATTGTCTGTTCCACAGCTTCTTGATGAGAGTTGGCAGAATTGAGAAAATATTCTGTAAGAGAAAATGCACAAGACTTATGGGAAGAGAAGACAGCAGATGGTTCAATGCAAACGTCAGCATACTACCATGAGATACAAAATTTCAGAGCACAGCACACACAGTCAAACTGGAATATCTGGGCGGGCTCAAAATACATGTCTGAATATACCTATGAATTCATCTTTTAAAAAATTTTATTCTGTCTTACAGAGCACAGTTTCTCTACTGGTGCTGTTCGAGTACAGGATTTCTATGGCCCTTCAGTACAAAAGTGTGACAGACTCCATGGTCAAAGAGGAAGAAAAAACCTGCAAATGGCTCAAGAGGAGTGTGTCTGTATTTAGGACAGAAAGAAAATATCACCAGCTTGTGGCCATGCCGCTTCATTTCACTGCAAGCCTTGCCAAATGATTATCAAATGATAAAAAATAAGAGTGGAAGAAGTGCCAACATCTGACGGTTTTCATAAACTACAGAACACAAGGTGCACAAAAGCAATTTAAGTACCAAAAGCTCACAGGAAGAGCAGTTTAGGTCTGAGGTTTAAAAACTCCTGAAGTTATTTTTTAAATCCACCTTTCAAAATCTATCCAACATCCCTAATCATACACAGAACATCTCTGAGACAGGGACTACACAAAAATACCAATACCACAGGACAGCAGGAAGAACAGTGAGATCCTTGGCACAGTTAACAAAGGATAAATCACTGCACATCAACACATCCATCTTAACTGTCTCCTTATGCTTATTCAGAGTCTTCAGCATGCACAAGACAGCTCACAACAGCCCAGTGCTCGCTGTGTTGGCATCCTTTGCACTGTCCAGTATTTTGAGCATTCTGCATTTTTCTACAGCAGTCCTTGAGCCACTGCATGATTTTGAGAATGAAAAGTGACCAGAACTGGACGAAGTGTTCCAAGTGTGGACACTCTGCTGTTTTACAAAATAGCATAATATTTCTAGTGCTCTTTTCCTTTACAGTGCTTTGGACTCTGAGCACTGCTGACTCTTCTGGCACCTGCTATGCACCAGGGATGCTTTCCTAAGCCTTTTCCAAAGTCTGTAATTTGAGAGTTGCAGCTTATTTCCCTGAAGAGAACCCAGAGAAGCTTTTTTCCTCACTGCTACCATAAAATATAAAAACCACAAAGCAGTCACCTCTTCTCCCCCCAGTGAGAAAACAGACAGTGAATTTGTATGGAAAGATTTTTCTTTCTTACTCTTTTTACACAGAACATGAACAGATTTTTATTTTTTTTAACCAAATAAAGGGTACTGCTCAACAGCTTCACAGTTGCTAGTTGTTCATTTCTGGTTTTTGGTGACACCTCTACAAACTAGCTCCTTCTAGGAAAATGACACCAAAAGAACAGGCTGGCATATGAGCAAGAACTTATATTTCCTCAGCATTACACAACAGCAGGTCTGACACCACAACAAGGGTCATAGTTTTATCTCAGCCAAGGTAACATCCCACGCCAAGGAGAATGTAAAAGCAAGAGCAGCCCACATTTGATATTGTGTCTTCTTTTCCAGCTGACTATAGGGAAGTGAAGGGACAAAAAAATCCCCACACAGTCAGTCCATTGCAACTCTCTCTGCCACTAACCTTTCTCTAAAAGGGTTTGCTTTAATGTTTTCGCGAGCAGGACTCGAACATTTGGAACCTTGTCAGATGCCAAGTGTAGTAAGTGTGGCAACAGATGCACAGCAAACTGGTCCATGGGCAGGCAGTCATCTTCACTGATAGTCTGGCAAGAACACAGAAGCAATTTCACTAAATTTCAGCACAGTGAGGATAAAATCCCAACACACAGTCAGAGCTAACAGATCCTATTAACTTCATAGCATGGATACAGTAGTTAGTATCCACAAAGGTTGAAAATATGGTACAATACTTTCTAGCACAAACCTATACATAATGAAGCAAGTTAGAGTTGAGGAAATTCAGGCTCAGTTACAAGCCCAATAAAGTCTGGAACTTACCTTTTTTTTCCTTTTTAATGACTGTACCATTTGAAATCAGGAAAGAAAAGTAGAAGACCTTTTCAATCCTTCTCAAGATTTAGTCTTTGTTTTACCTGGGTACTATATTAAAACAAGAATGGTTCATCTCAATAAACATCTGTTGCACCCAACCGTGTTTCTCTAAGGAAGTTCAAAGCTCACATTTCTCCAAATACTTTTAAGAACTGTCTCACTTGGGCAGCAGCCATGTTGGTTCCCAATCTGCACCTCTGCTACACCCTCCAAATTTGACCATTTCTGTGGGACTCCAGTTAGTTTCAACTCTTCTGCTTATTTTGCTGAGAATACATTGGTTTTGACCAAGCTGCACAAGTCAGCTAAGGAGGTACAGGCAGCTCCTGCTGATTGATTTCTAAAGGGTAACCCAAAAGGATGGTGGGCTACTGCAGAATATTATAAAAATCAACAAAGCTCAGGGAAACTTCTCAACTCAGGGATTATTTTGCTACATTTCTGCCCTATATTAAACATCAGAACTGATGACCTGGTGCTAATATGCTAAGCTAAAGATGTATTCAAGCTCATCAGTGGAGAAACACAGGAGAAAGCAGCCATGAAACTATTCCCTTGGAAACCAAGTTCTCAAATATCCATTAAAATACTATCGAAATTCAGATGGAGAGTTCCAGTTGCCATGGTCCCGTAATCCTGGCCACCACCATCACCACCTCCCAAAACCAAAACGAAACCAAACCAAAAAGACATTTCACCTGGCAAATAAAGACAAAAGTTTGCCGACCAGACCATTTGTGGCATCTGCAGAACTTTTCAACAAGCTCATTCATGAGGTCTACCACGAAGGTTGATGTTGAAGCCATGTACAGCTTTTTAACCATCTCACTAACCTTGAAGAAATGAGAAAAAAAAAAAAATTCAAAATTTTTTTCTGACCACCGAAGCTCAGAAGTTTGAAATCCTAAATTTATTTAGATTGCTTTACCAGCTTGTAGGAAATCCAACGGACGGAAGACACTTTGTCTGCACAGAGGCTGAAAGCAATAGGTCGCAAGTAGTCATAGATGTCTCTGGCACTGTACAGGTCTAGAAGCAAGATCAACTGCCTACAAGATGGAAGAGAAACCAAACAGAGCATATTATAAGAAAAGAAGTAGTTTAACTGAATATCATAATTTATATGATAACACATTGAATATGCAATGTGGCTATAATAAAATTACTGGGAAGGAAAATCTTCTATTTTTCAGTGCCATCAGTCTGACTATGGGTCACTTGCAAATATTAAATTGCCACTTATTCACAATACTGGCAAAACGCTGTGTGAGCTTGAAGAATGGAAAGCTAGGGCAGAGGCAAGAGACCAAGGCTACATTTATCAGGGATCCTGATAAAAGCTACAACGTAGGTGCAGCACAGCGAGCCAGCTGTGACACTGGGCACACACGAACATCTGAATACCTGGTAAAGACACGTCGCACATAAAACACACGTACAGCAATACAGCAACCCCTCTGGCTTAGTTTGATAAGTATCCTCGGTCACTTAAGTACATTGATTTATCAATAAACTTGCTCTACTTCAGAGCGTACTGGACACTGAGAAATTACCAGTCTTCTTCAACTCACAAAGAGTTGATTGAGATTTCAGTAGGTTTCAGACATTAGTACATGTCATGGGTGGCAGAGAGTATGTCAAAAGAAGTGACATGACATGCTACAGGCAGTCGAGAGAATGTCTTCATACCAGCAGTAACAGGTAAGTGATTTGTAGCTGCTGAATCAAAATCACACTCAAATGTAGTAAAACCATTATGATCAGTTGTTAAACTAGGTTTCTCAAAATTTAATTCAATAGACACACTGTAATTAGTCATTACTGTATGTTCCTTTCATTTTTCCTGCTAGAGAAGCCCTGGTCACAGTCTCTCCCCGCAGAATAAGTGCTGCAGCCTTGACCACCTTGGTGGTTGCCTGCTGAACTTGCTCCAGCTTATCAGCACCTTCCCTATACTTTCACATACATCTCTTTCATGAGTAAAAGTCTGCTCAGATGAAGTCCAAGGTCCACTACACTGCTACTCACTTTTGTCAGTCCCCTCGAGACCCTGATCTCCTCCATTTCATAGTCATGAATTCAGCCTACCCATCAAATACAGCAGCTGGGAGTCAAATAGCTAGAATACTTCTAACGACTGCAAGAGCAACAGATGTGGTCTTAACTTTTGGCAGCTTTCCTTTTATGGAAAGGTAATGCTTTCAATATACAGTGATAGGAAAAAAAACATTCAAGTTCCAAGTATTATAGGTGATATACAACTACTGGGAATTTCTAAGCAAGGGGATGAGTAGGATAAGGGTTATCTACTAATGAAAAATGAAATTAAGAATATTACAGTAAAACATCTATTACATTATTTTCACAATTTTAAATATCCAGAACAATAAAAACAAGTATTCAGAAAACAACATACTCAGCCAGCTCAGCACGGAAACGCCAGTTCCTGCTGTTATCAGTCACCAGGAATTCCTGAAGTTGGTAAAGATACTCTCGTCTTTTGTCAACATGAAGAAGCTGTAACAGTAAATATAAACACACATGAAGAACTATAGGATACAATCACCAGATAGAACAAGAGCTTTAAAATACAGCTAATGAAACACCTATCTTTATTTAAAAACCCCAAATCTTTAGCAATGCTGTTGCCTTACCTAAGGGTAAAAATCACATGGGGCACTACTGAAAGCAAAATCTACTCTAGCCTCTACTTTTACTCCAGGAAACAAGAGGCATAGGCAGTAAAGACAGCTTTATGATTTTTGTCTTTCAGCTCCAAAAATGAAGCAGTTACAGAAAAACTTTTACAGAAATTTGACAAGTTGTGTAGAGAGGTTACAGCCACCAAAAAAATCATCCACTACCATCTAAATATTGAATAAACATGCACAAACAAGGTTCTTAAGAGAAAAGAAAGTATCAGCAACACAGATCTCCTGTAAAATATATTCTAGTATTCAAAAGACATCTGCAGAGATTCCCACAAAAAGCTATACCGGTGCTATGTTAAAAAGTAGGTGCATACCAAGAAATTAATCCCTTGTAATTGCACTTGACCAGAGTTGAACACAGACATACCTTCAGAAAGTCATGCAAGTGCTTAAGCACACCTATCCTGACTTCATCCAGGTCTTTCAAAAAGCCATTGAAGACAGGAACTAAATCTCCAGCTGTAAGCTGGTCTCCAAGGATGACAGCAAGTTCATGTATAGAAAATGCCAGTGTCCGCCGAACCTTCCACTGCAACATAAATAAATTAATGTTACTGATATGAAGTGCTCTATCCTAACCATCTATTGAGGGTCAGTATCCAAGCTGGACTCCCAGCAAGCTACAGTACTGACAAACATCTTCAAAGTGTCTTATGTAACAACTGAAAGTTAAATTGGAAATTTAAAAGAAAAAAAAAAAAAAGGAAAGAGAGGACAAATGATCAGGTATCATCTCTTCCACCTGAATATCAAGGAACCAGGCAAACAGAAGTAATGAAAATATTTTAAATTTATGGGTGCCAGGAAGGAAAATAGTATTCCTGACATCAGTAGTCTTGCACACATTACTTTTTGCTTTAAATTCTTTTGTATAAATTAGTTTAAATGACTACTCTCTCCCTCATTTAATTTATAAAGCAGAATAAAATATATATGCCACAATATTTCAGCTGGGATATTTTAGCTTCCATAATAGGTAAAGTTTCTTCCACACTGAGTGCTCAGTAGCCCAAGACCAGTAGAGCTTTTAGACAGCCTAAATTGAGGGTGCACTATTTGAATCGAGGAGCTATTTCAAATAAGTCTTTTAAAAATAAAAGAGCATCTATTCTCTAGCCAGCACTTTCCAACTAGCCTGGGTACTGTTCTTTTGCCCTGGTTTGGTGATTTGATCTTAATTCAGATTAGACTGGCAAAGAACACCAGACTGTTTTGAACAAAGGGTAATTTGTTTTTACTTGTGTTTTAAATTTATTAGCTGTTTGTTTTTAATGGTTGCAGAAGAGTTTGGAAAACATGAGCAACAGCCATGTAAAAATTGTTCACTATGTATCACTGAGAACTGCTTGCTCTGACATTGCAAGCAGCAAGTTCAAGAGAGGTGAAGTAGTCTGAGAATATTTAAAAAAATGCAAAGAGCATCTCCAAAAAAGGAAACAAGGGAGGACTGGGAAACAACTGCAAACCAACAGCAAAATGAACAAAGCCACCTCCTTACCACCTGACAACAAGGAAAATGGTGCTATTTCCAGCATTTGTTTTTAAAGCAGCAATGCTGCGTGGTGACAAGCGATGTTATTCCTTTATGACTAACTGGATGCAGCACCAAAGGCCTGGTGTGAGGCTGACTCACTGAGCTCCAGACGTGCCTGCAGGGGCAATGTCTGCTTGCAGAGCAGCACAGCCCAGATTCTCATACCTATGAGACTCCCAGACACCACCATAAGATTTCAAGTAAGCAGAGGAAATCGGAGACCACTCCTCACTTTCCTACTGGAGATACACCTCCCACTCTAACCACCCCATTTCCTTACTACCTGAGCACAGCACACCCCCAACTTCTTCTGAGACAACCATTACACCTTCATTCCTTATATAAATAACTAACATCAGCAGAAGAAAGCTCCATGTAAAAAGCAGGGCAACCCAACTCAGTAAACAAGAGAAATCACCACAGAGGTTCAGACTGTTCATTGTCACATCACAGAAGTTCAGATCATTTGCTGTGAGAGCTACTTGAGCTTACCTGCATGTCAGATGCCAGTGTCTCATAGGTGTCTTTCAGACAGTGCCAATTCTGCCTGCCCAGTGTCAGTGCCACCCCTGGCAGGCTGTAGGCACAGTGCTTGGCAATCTCAGTATCGACTGTTTGTGCACGAGATGGATCAGTCATTGATAAGTACTGATCCAGCAAGGCTTGAGGTACGACATCCTGCAGGCAACAAAAGGGTAGAGCCTTTATACTATTTTCAATTAATCCTCATAAGGCTTACTAAAATTCCAGGGCACACTGTCAGAAAAAAAAACAAACATTTTTTTCTACCGTAACTATAGAATACTACTTAATTAATGTCTTAATAAGAGCACAAAAGATTTGGTATTTCCTAATTTCCACCAATAGGTTCCAAAGAAACTACGATACGACTGGGGGCCATCTGAAAATACACAGATCCACAGAACAGATGAACAAATGGATCACAGTTGTCTTAGGTAGAGCAGGAAATTAAAAGACTACATTCTACCTCTCTGCAAACATTCAGGCTCATGGGTTGTGCAAACTGGTCATTTTAACCCATCCATAATAATAGGTAAAACAGCAAATGATGATGTTTGCTCAAAAAAACCTTTTTAATTCTCTCAAAATATTGGGAAGGTGGAGAGAAGAAAACTAAATCAAAATGCCTTGAGGAGGCAGGGAGCAGAGTATAGTGCATTCAATATTGCTTCCAAACTCCCTGAATAGTCAACAGGAAGGAAAAGGCTTCTCTGGAGACAAAGAGATCTCCAGTGAACACTAATCCTTCTGTCCACTGAGAAACTAAAGCATCTGAATCAAAATTTTGTGAAAATCTCTTTGCATTGACTTCACCACTATCTTTGCACTGACTCTACTAAGGGGTGCACAAGAATATTTCCCTGACACAGCCATGCAACAGCTTTGCTGACAAGAAACAAGAGGGACTGAGGTTCCCACTCAAGTGTGCTGCACGGTGGCACACTTAATGCTAAACTATTGTGATCTCTTACGCATAAATATAACAGAAACAACCGCTGAACTAAGCCATTATCTCTGGAAAGAAGGAATATTTTAAAACTACTTAAGAGGTTTGCTCATTTAATAGAAACCATATCACATCAGGAATAATTGGAAAAAAAGGACAAAGGTGATCCTCATACACATAAAAAGAATTCCACTTATCTGATACACATAAGAAAACCAGAAGTCACTTTCGTTTACCTGTACTTTGGATTTTCTTTCTTCTTCAGGGCTGAAACTACTGTTGGTGCTCAAATCTGAATCATTATGAATATAGTGAAGTGTAGAATCCATACTCTGTGAAAAAAACAAAATAAAAGGTCACACAAAATACACTCTAGGATTAAACACAAAAGAAATATCAACATGAGGAATTGTTGCTCTAACCTCAGAGTCTTTTTTTTAGATTAAAGGAAAATATGTTTTAATATCAAATACAATTTTGCTACAGCCCAAAATCAAAAGATAAATCTTTTTGCTTTCAATTTCAAACTGAGGCTCTTCTTATTCTACTCCATTTTGGTTCTTATGGAATGAAAAATCACAAGAGAGGAGCAACTTTGAGATCGCATTAAGGAAAATGTAACAACATATGGGTCGCACTGCCTGTCCCCTGACTGGAAATTGAGAAAACACCTGTAACCAGTTTTGTTGGATTTGTTGCTTTGGATTTGTACTAGAAAAAAGTCAAAACAAAGCCACCCTCACAGTGAAGAGTAGAAACTGATGAGACTTCTGCTGTTGCTCATTTCCTAGAGGTGACTCTTCTACAATCTTCTCCATGGATAAGCTTCACCTTATAATATGGAGTCCTAGTTGGCCATAGCTGCTGACAACAGTCATAACCTCTCTCATCAGTTCTATTAAAATAATTTTTAGCAATCATTCAAGCATCCTGGCTACATATCTGGACCTTGAAGATAAGGGTTGAGACTCTGTTTCAGAATTCTGCTGAGCAGCAGAGGTTTCATATAGAATCATAGAATCATAGAATAGATTGGGTTGGAAAAGACCTCCAAGATCATCAAGTCCAACCCCTGATCCAACTCCAATTACTATATCATGGCACTAAGGGCCATGTCCAATCTCTTTTTAAAAACCTCCAGGGATGGTGAATCCACCACCTCTCTGGGTAGGCCGTTCCAATGCCTGATAACCCTCTCTGTAAAGAATTTCTTCCTAACATCTAACCTAAACCTCCCCTGGCAGAGCTTGAGCCCATGTCCCCTTGTCCTATTGTTGGTTGCCTGGGAGAAGAGACCAACCCCCACCTGGCTATAACCTCCCTTCAGGTAGTTAAAGAGAGTGATGAGGTCGCCTCTAAGCCTTCTCTTCTCCAGACTAAACAACCCCAGCTCCCTCAGCCTCTCCTCATAGGACTTGTGCTCAAGTCCCTTCACCAGCCTCGTTGCTCTTCTCTGGACCCGCTCCAGCACCTCAATATCCTTCCTGAACTGAGGGGCCCAGAGCTGAACACAATACTCAAGGTGTGGCCTCACCAATGCAGAGTACAGGGGAAGGATCACTTCCCTGCTCCTGTTGGCCACACTGTTCCTGATGCAGGCCAGGATGCCATTGGCCTTCCTGGCCACCTGGGCACACTGCTGTGATGAACTGTGCTGCTGAGGGGATGTAGCACTGTCACTTTCCATACAAGTGGAGCTCTCCAAATACAATGGACTTTGCATAATAAACCATGAGTTTCAAGAAGTATGTGATGAATATTAGAAAACTAGATCGGGTTGCTGTGTGGTGGCACAGGACAAAGGTATTTTTGCTAGATTTGAGTCAAGGTATCTATCTATTCCCAGACGCTGCAGGGTGAGCTCCCAGGGTCAACACAAGCAACGAGAACATGCCTACTCTACCAGCTGTTCAGATTATTTTGACAACGAGAATTTTCGAGCAAACTATAGACTTCTTCAAAAAAGCCTCCAGGATACCATCTGTCTTCCTTGGTTTGACTTCAGACAGTTGCTTTTTCCTCTCCCATGAGCTGCTTTTATCTAAGAACTGGGCTGTAATTTTAGTTGCTGAGGTATAATTACAGGTGATAAAGACCAGGCAGAGCTGTGAGGCAACTGCATATTGCTGGCACAGCAGCCCATGTCACCTGCCAGGCTTATCAAGCAGCAGCAGGAAAGTGCCAAAGAGCCAAGGAAAGAACAGATATGCAAGTAACTCCCCAACTAAATGTGTCCAGCAGCATACAACTCCAACTATAAAATCTCCAGAGGCTCTGAAAACCACCTCTGCAGGATTTTTAGTTTGACAGTCAATTCTTTCACTCTTTTTTAGCCTTTTATTTGGCTGGGTTTTTCTCCCCAGAAAAAGGGATCATTTGCAGTATTGCCAGAAATTCACCAGTTTTGACCTCTTTCAAATCAAGAAATTACAAGGCTGTCAGCACACCCTATCCACAGTGCTTTTCATGAGTTGTCCAGGAGCACAGGAACAAAGGCTAGTCATCCATTCTACTACCAAAAGAATGAAAGGACTCCATCACACACGTTCTCTGCTACCCCAGTTCCAGAAGGCTAAGTTTAAAAAATACGAAATAAAAATCATACTTTATGGATTGAACTAAGTTGAAGTATGTCAGTATATATATAGAGATATATATATATACACTGAATATACTGAAGATGGGAACATTTTTACCCAGTCACTTTTAAAGTCAAATATGCATTTCAGAGAGGAACTTCTGTACAGAACCACAGCATCAGTCAGTATTTAAGTTATGCGGTATCTCTATTCCTGAAGATGAAGTTCCATCTGTACTTCTTCCAGGCACACACCGAACTGAGCATTTCAGAGAGCCAGGACACAGAAATTCAGCAGGGTTTAACCTGAAAGCTTCTTGTCTACCAAACTGGCAAACCATCGCCTCTGAGATGCAAAATCTTTGCCCTGGCCTTAAAAAATCTCTAAGGTGAGGTTTCCTTTAGCTCCTCTTCTTAAAGAGAGATACTTGTGCCAGACAGGAGTGGACTGGTTTTAATTCAGTTTCCTTTCCTTTTATTTTCATTCTTTTCTCTCTCTAATGAAAAAAAAAAAAGGAAAAAAGGACTCCCACACCCATCCACTGGGTGGATATGACTTGGGGAATTTCTTAAGGCTTACATTTCTTTACCAAACCTTTTAGAGAATGTACAACCTAAAGAACATAAAAACAATGGCTCTCGAGTAAAAATAAAACATCTACCTTCAACAAGCAAGTTTCATGTCCCAAAATCTTACTGGTTCACTCTATTACGCCATTTATTTCATTTGAATAGAGAACTTCTTAGTAATACATAGCAATAACTCCTTCAGGAGCCAATACAGCTATGGAAGGACAAGCAAAGTGTGTTTTGCCTGGTGGTATCTGTGTACAGCTGAGCAGGCTGCATTCAAATAAAATACTTTAGCTTGATTTTTTTGTCAAGTGTCCAGTACCCAGTCGACACATTGCTATGCTGAGACTCACAAACAAAAAAACAAGTAAAGACACAACAACAATAAAACCAAACCATAAAAAAACCCACCACCAACAAAAAAACCACTAAACCAAAAAAACCCGAACCACCACCTGTGAAAATCAGAGCTCTCTTCACTGCTAGGGGCAGTCTACTTGCTCAACAGATCACAGCTTGATTCCCAGAATTCTAGGTCACCTCTGTAATATCCGTTCACTTATGAAATGAGGACTTGATTCAGTGCCAGTAACAAACAAGGAACTGACAGATTAAGAGCATTCTTTCAAAGCATAAAACTGAAACATGCAAAACCAACATATACTAGAAATGTGACAGGTTGTTACACTTTCTGTCAGCACCATACTCTGTAAAGACATAAAACGTAGGACAAGTCCCTCTGAACAAATACCACCCTCACCATGTCCAAAAATTCTTAAGGACAGAGGATATATTTACACTGTCATTTTGCAGATTAGCATTAGAAGGAAGTGACTACAACAGATCCTACGATAAAAAAGCATATCGAGCCTGACATAAAGGAATCAGGGCAGGTTGGTCATTTTGAAAAAAAACAACTGCATTTGTAGAGTTAAATTATGATTGTGTATAATCAGCAGTATCCAAGTAAATGTCACATTCCTAAACTCCTCATATGTTTAGATGGTAGTCCAACAGCTTAGGTGAGAAGTTAATTAAATGTCACCAAGAAACACTGCTCTAATTAAAGAAGGATGAAAATGTTTGCACTGAACTGACGCTAACTCCTAGATGTTTCAAAGACATCAAAATTTCATTTGAAAATACCATTTCAGCAATATGATTGAACAAATTGCTGTGGTTTTTGGAACCATTGCTTTCTGCATAGCCATAGCTTTTAATACCACCAGAGCTTGTGGCACTATATGCAGTGAACACAGTGGGTTTGGCTGACTCACAGTAAAGAACAGAAAAAGAGTATCAAAACACCACAATTACAGTCAGGCAAGGGGCAGTGGTGGGGGGCTGAAGAAGTAAGTACAAAATCCTTAAGATGTTACTGATTGCTAGAATCACTTTCAGCAGTCCACACGACATTTAGATTGCAAGTCCTGAACTTCTCTTATGCAGACCAGCAAACTACTATAAATCATTTCACAGGGAGCAAAAAGAACAAAGTACCTCATTCTCCAGGTTCATGTGGGGGCACCGGAGAAGAGGATTGTCTTATTTTAAGTAGGGCTCTGTTTTAAGGAAGGCAATTTCACAGCAATAAACTGCAATACCATTAAAACATCTTCAAACGCGACAGTCACAACAGAGATTTTAACAGAAACAATTTCAAAAATTTACATGGACAAGCACAGAACTGGCAAAAACAAAGGCACCCAACAAAACTCATTTTATTTTAGTAGCTAGTACTTTAATACCAGTCAAAGAACCCAAATGCCATGCTAGCCAAAGTAGGAAGCAATTGGCTGCAATCACCACACGAATGCAAAATACAGCTCTGTTACTGGAGCCCTGGAAATCCTAGTGGGAAAAAAAAAATAAGAGTACAAAACTCGTTTCTTACCTCAACAGTATCACCAATTAAAGGCACAATATCACCCAGTATAGGTTTAAAACTTTGTTGGTCATTGATGGTTAGTTCAGTCTGTGAATCTGTTCCCTTGCTGATGCTGGCCATTGTCTCTTCTTGAGGATCCAAACTGGATGCTCTGAGCGCAGCAGACAACACCTCCACTTGTGCTGCAGCACATGAAAGAGAAATACATGAGAGACTAAATTGCAATAAAACTTTTAGCAAGTCAACTTTTAGGAAATCAACTTTCAGACAGTGACTAACTGAAAGATGGTGGAGGAACTACAGGGGAGGTACAAACATAAGATCATTAACTGTTGGTAAATCCCAAAGTGGAGACAATTAGAGTGTCACTCTACTCTTTTCTTCGCAGGGTGCTCAACCAAACCACAGCATTTGTCCTTAAAGTAAAAACAAAAACAAAACCAAAAACAAACAAAAAAACCCCAAACCCAACAGGTACAAGAGACTGCTGTTATGGCAGGATCAGTTCTTTAAGAATCTCAGTACATATCAGTGGTCAAATACTTTTTAGGGCAGAACAGCACATGAATATTAATTTACAGATGGGGCCATTTGAGGGAGGTGGGAGTAAGAGAAAGAAGGGAAATGTAATTCAAATAAAGGTTAACAACATGTTTACTCATACAGAAAGCACTTAAGTTCTGAGAAATTGTGTCTCTTGATATATATGGTCACTAAATTCTTCTGTTTTTAGAGCAGTTCTAAAGCAAGATCTATACAGAAAGATACCAGGAGCTCTTTTCTGGACAGGATACCTCATTGCATCCATCAAACAAATAATGAAGGTTGTGCTGTTTGATGTCCTCCTATTTATCAAAAGAAAACATTAGCACTTCATGCTCTGCCATGCACTCTTCTGAAAAAGATACAGCAGTTCTGAGACTGCTCTGTTTTATATCCCTCAGCTTAATACTTATTTAAAAAAAGCTTTGTCAAGCACAGTCCTTGGATATAGCCTGACCTGAGCAGATGAAGTATCAGAGGCAATCTTCGCTGCAAGTAACACAAAATTCAGTGCAGATTAATCTACCCTGCCACTCTCCTTCTCCACTTCCTTCCAAGAGATTAAGGAAGTCTCCTCACTCATTAAATTTACTCAGGCAACCAGAAGCTCTGTTCTTCATATTTTGTCTTTTCCAAGGTTTGTTCATTCTTAAAATAAATGACAAATCATATGCTTGTTTTCAATCCCATGTTGCCATACTAAGTTACAGAATCTGAATTTCTCCCTTTAGCTGCTTTAATATGGTTGTTAACAAGAATTAAACACAGAAAGTTGGACTCATTCATAGATAAAAGAAACATATATGCAATACAACTATTACAAGAAGCCTAAAAAATTATAACACAACTGCTGCTAGCAAAAACTGGAAAACATACTACAGGTTCACTGGTTTCTAGGTAGAGTCTGATGAGCAGGAGTAAAGATAATTCTTTACAACATGCAATGCTAATTCTCTAACTGCATCAAATTTCTGATAGAGTAACCCAAAGATAGTCTTATTATATTTCTGTAATTCACCTCAACAGAAAAAAATCATCATTAAAAACTTAAAAACATAAGCATCATACTAACACTTCCACTACAAAACAGATTATGTTAAAATATATAGTTTTAATATATCTATACGTAATATCCATTATAATTATAGTTTCTATATAAATATACAGAAATTAAGGATGTTACAGTTTTTAAGGTTAATAAAAGCTTGCTACGATCTCTCTCTCAGGGTGTTACTTCACTGACAATAAACCTATGTACTTCAAGGCCCAGGAAAATAAAAAAGATCAAGGTTAATAAATTTCTCCAAAACTTAAAAATTAAATAAATCACCCCAAAACCCCTTAAAAAATAGGTGGCCATTTCAGAACACCTGTTAGGGCAAGAAATGTCTGGTTGATTTCCAACTTATTCTCATTTAATCAAACCAGAAAATTTAAAATAATTCTACTCTGCTGCACATTAAGGAGACATTTTTCTTGAAGACTTCTTTCATGAAGGACAACTTCATGACAAATGTATACTCCACTGATTTTCACTGAAAAGTCAAGAAAGCTTGCCCTGACTGGGTAAAAACACATCCTGCTTCAACACTGTATATGTATTTACTGAGAAATCCACACAGAGCTCCAAAGATTTACTCTTCTAGTAACAAGAGTGAAGGTATCTACAGCAGTAATTGGGAATTTTCCAAGACATATTCCCCACCTATGCTCCACTGTCAGCCTGCACACACCTGGACCACCCTCACTTAGGGGTTTAACAGGATGAAGACGTGTTCTGATTTCCTCTGCCTGCCCTAGAAGAAATATGACACAAATGTGCATTTCCTCAGCTTCTTGTCAATTCTACAATCCCAAGACATGGGGATGAAGGACAGGAGAGGCCAGAAGGATGAAGTGAGATGTGAAATAGAGGAATGTCAAATCCAGGAAGGAAGAAAAATTAAAAAAATAGGAAGGGAAATACATATGGAGGGACAGGATAGGGGTACAAATATATAGTAGTTGCTAAGGATGAACAGTGATTCAGTGATACTGTGATACAGTGCAAAGCAGAGGGTAGGATGGGGGGGGAGGAACAACAACAAAAAACAACCCACACCAAAAAAACCCCAATGAAACCAACAAAACCATACTATATTGACTCAGAAAGAATCATTGCTGGTTGAACTTCAGCACCAAATCTCCACACCTGCTTCAACTGTCAGGGACTGGCTTTGAAACCAACTAGCAAAATGGAAATTATCAACCTCCACTAATTGTACAAGGAAGAACATCATCTTATTACCATCACTAGCTATTCTGCAGAGTCAAATAATAAAAATTCAGTGTGATTTTTAAAGACTTTAAAACCACTGTGCCAATGATCCTGTTTCAAACATGGTTCCACACTACAGGAATTAATTTTCTTCTTTTTCTAAGTTTAGAAAATATTTCAAAAAAAACCCCAAACACAAAAACGTTAGGAGAAGCCTGCTGAATTTGCAGAGTCAAGCATAGAGAGACGAGGTACAGTCAGAGTTAAGGTCATCTGAACAACTTAACCTTATTGACACACACATAACATCATACACTAGAGTCTCATTCCCAAAGCACACTTTTGCTAACTCTCCCCCACTTCATCTTGTGATGCCTCTAGCATGCCTGGCCAGTTTGTCACAGGAGCTCTCCTATAGCAGGCATTCGCTTACCCACCACAGAGAACACAGCATCTTTCCCTTCCACCCCTTGACAGCAATAAAGACAAGAGCATGGCATGGAAGCAGGAGTCCAGGACTTAGGTGACAGCAAATCAATGAAGAAAGTAAGTGCAAGAAAAAGGTCACAGGGATTTAAAAAGAAAGACAGAGAGGAAGAAAAATCCCAGCTT
The DNA here is from genome assembly GCF_003945725.1 of Corapipo altera. Lineage (NCBI taxonomy): Eukaryota > Metazoa > Chordata > Aves > Passeriformes > Pipridae > Corapipo > Corapipo altera. The sequence goes on from NW_020884903.1 coordinate 2,736,102, forward strand.
GCTTAGTGTTTGCTGTCAGGAACCAGCCCACTCACAGTACAACACTCATGAAAATGTAGGGGAGGGGGAGGCACAGGTAGGAAAGACCCTATGGACCATATTGGACCAGGGTTGTTTGGCAAACGTGTAACTCATATATACTAGAGACAAAATTATCTGTGAAATTAAGTAATTTCATAACATTTCTATGAAAACAAGAAATTAAGGTTATCTCTGGAGTGAATATTTATATCATCAATAAGCAACAACAATTTTAGATGGTGAAGATGGAAGCCTTAATTCCTGGTATTGCCAGGAGCAAGGAGGCAGTCACAGCAAGGATCATCTGGGTCACCCTCAGACCGAATCTACCTCTTGTCTGCCACAATTTATCAACTGTAGCATAGGCATTAAGTCAGCTACTCAGAGACTAAAGGCTGGATACCTACTTCTACATGCACTTCATTGTTTGAGACAAGCATGCAAAATAAATACTATTTGCACTTGGTGTAAACTTAAAATGGCAACATCATCAAATCAAAACAGGCATGTTGTTAAATTCCAGCTTCTCAAGAATTTAGACCGAATAATGAGATCTTGGGCCAGAGGAAAACTAGGAACGTTTTCACTACACAGCCTTGCCCAAGTCAGAGGTACTGAATGGAGCACAAACGTGACTGAGTAATCAAGACCATCCACTCCCACCTTTCATTAGAATATATGGCACTGCTAACCCTAATTCAAGTCTTTCCTAACTTATGATCACTGGGAATCCATGGTGTTGACATCCTAGTAATAGTTTTCTTCTCTTGAAATGCACAAACTTTGGTAAAGAACTGCACAGAAAACCTCCTGGCACCCAGTCAAGAGAACTGCAAACAAACAAAAAATCCAAAAACCTGCTCTGAAACAAGACATGAACACACATGAGAGGAGCAACCTCATAACACAGGGCAATTCTAGATGTACAAGTACATATGCATGCTTACATAAATCAGTGTGTTTAAGATATGTTCTACAACTAGATAAAACAAAGTTTTACAAAGTAGACCTAAACAGCAGTGTGAGTTTTAGCAGTCAGCTTCAGGGATGGGTTCTGTGAAGAATGAGATAATTAGCAAGGTTGACATTGTTTTCTTACCTCTTTCCTTAGAGTGCCCAAAGCACTCCTAAAGCAACAAAATTTTATCTGCTGACTTCACGATTGATTAAATAGAAGCAGCCCAAAGTAGATTTAAGAAAAGTTATTAGCATATCAATCTACTAACAGTAAAAATATGCCAAAAGCAGTATCAGCTTATTCAAAAATGTTTTCCCCCAACTTGTCCCTTCTTTTCCTTCCTATTTTTTCTTGTAAAGAGATATGCTTCCTCCTAGAGATTCTTCAGCTCTGGAATAACATGGTTTAGTGGTACCTCTGGACTTTCTGACTGTAATGCTCAAGCTTGATGTGCCTTACCATTTATTCAGCATATGAATACCAAGATAAACCTATTTCCAGTAACTATGTGTAAATGAGCCAAGTCCTTTTAGCCCATGACATGTTTCTGAGGTGCTGCTCCACCAGCTTGTCATACTTATAAAAACCCTTCTTCACCCTTCAAGAGCTTTTAAAATGGAGGATGTGTGTTCACTTCAAGAATTCAGCTTGGATCAATTATCAGTCTGATCCAAAAAACTTGTCACATTGAAGTTGACAACATGAGACTGCAATAATAAAGCTCTTGCAGAAAAAATGGAGAATACTAATTCATCAAAAATAAAATGGATAACGCACAAAAAGAAAACCTTTAATCACAGTTTCAAAAAAGACTCCTATTAATCTGCCTTATTTTTCATGTGTGCTAATTAGAAATAAACTTGCTTATCAACAGCTTATGCCTTTGAACCATCTATTTGATTACAGTGTCAAAACAGGCAATCAGAACCTTATACTACTAACTGCATGTGCATTCAGTTTACAGAAGGATTCATACTCCTATTAAAGATCTTTACAGAAATACAAGTTCTCTTTTAGTTTGCAATCCATTTTCACAATTGATTTCACATCAGTTTTCCTCAACCTCTGACAACCAGGAGAAAATAGAATTTCTGACTTTTAAAACTACTAAGACATTAAAGCCCAGGTAAAGTGACATATGCATACCTCCAAACACTAAAAATGCTTCAGTATCTTTACCATACCTTTAACATCTGGATCATCTATATGGGGTTCCAAATTTTCTATCATTTCTTCTAATTCTTTCCTTGTTGCCATAGGAATGCTTGGAGACACTGGCATAGTGAGTTCCTGTATTTCTCTATCGAGTTTTATATCAGAAGTCTGCTGAAGCTCAAAGTCAATATCTATTTCAGGAAGTGGAGTCCTCCAGAAATGGAAAGAGTTGTACAATTCCTGCTCTGAAAGAGAGGTTTCCTGTGAATTCAGCCCAGCCTCCTGCAGACCTGCTGTACAGCAATGAGAACTTCCCTCATTCTCATCCGCCATTTCCCCACAAGATTCTGAAGATAAAGTGCAATGGAAGGATGACTCAGTCTGGTAATCACTTTCCCTCTGGGAGTTATTTGACACTGTATTTTGATCTTCCATGGCATTTTCAAGTTTTGTTGCAAGATCATCACTATCAACATGTGAAGACAGATCCTCTGTCCTGTTGTGCTCTTCCTGTGTTGTGACATCTTCTGTGGTCCTGACTTGTTCACTGTTGAGTGCCAAAGCAAATGAACATTTACAAACCAAAATAAACTTGTTGCAAACAGATGCTCTTGAAAATTCAAACACATGCTATCAATTTGTTATTTATCAAACTGCATTTACTTACACCATAACAAAAAAAAAAAAAAATCATAGAATCACAGAATGATCAAGGTTGGATGGGCCCTCTAGAAGCTATCTGGGCCAAACCCCCCGTTCGAGCAGTGACATCCAGAGCCTGTTGCCCAGGACTGTGTTCAGACAGCTTCTGAATATTTCAGATGATCGATACTCCACAGCCTCCATGGACAACCTGTATCAGTGCTTGGTCATCCTCACAGTAAAAAAGTGTTTCCTGATGTTCAGAGGGAACCTCCTGTGTTTCAGATTGTGGACATTGTCTCTGACACTGTCACTGGGCACCACTAAAAAGAGCCTGTCTCTGTCCTCTTTGCAATCTCCCTTCAGGTATTTATGGACATAGATAAGGTCCCATTGACCCCTCTCTTTTCCATGCTGAAGTCCCAGCTTTCTCAGTCTTTCCTCAGAGGAGACATGCTCCAGTCCATCATCTTGTGGCCCTTCACTGGACTCTCTCTGGTATGTCCATGCCTCCCTCTGGATGGCAGCATTACCCTCTAGTGAATTAGCCACTCCTCCCAGTTTTATGTCATCAGCAAACCTGTTCCACCATCCAAATAGGACTGGACCCAGTACTGACCCTTGAGTTACATGACCAGTTATTGCACCACTGATCAGTGCCCTGTGGGCCCAGCCATTCAGCAGCCATCAATCCACCTCACTGTTTGCTCATGGAACCCAACTTCATCACCTTCTCTATGAGGATCTTATGGGAGACCATGTCAAAAGTCTGCCTGAAGTCTAGGTAGACAGTATACACTGCTCTCCCTTGTCTATCAAGTCAGTCATTTCACCACAGAAGTTATCGTAACTTGTATTTTCAGTAAATAACTGAAAATTTTGGTCTCTTAAAATGAGATTATGCAGATCTTTCCATATAACAAGATACTCAATTTATCCAAGTAAGTTAATTTTTGAAACTTGCAGTTTATACAGAAGAAAAACAAGGAGAAAAAAATAGTTTGTAGATTTTGCAAATTTACCTATTTTCCTGTGTAGAACCACAATCTTCTGTGTTTTTACCATCTTCTTCTTTAAAGTACTGGCCACTGCTGGATGGATTAGCAAAAGTTGATATGAAAGGCCCCAGAGACTGAAAAGCTGCTTGGCGGACCTAGTGGAAAGAGTCCAAAGGGAAAATAAAGTTTTATATATAAATTTTGTTGTCTTATGAAACATAAAATGTCAGCTACTAGGAACTGGAAGGCTCATAAGTGTACTAAGGAAGCAAGAACAGAGGTTTTTGTCTGGAAAGAGTCAGTCAGCCGTATACATAAAGTACCAAGTTAAAAAAAAAAGTTAGGAAAAAGAAAAAAGCAGGGTAAAACCAGTTAAATCATAGGTAACCGAGTTGACAGGCCTATTCCCCACAACCAGAGAAATCAGAACCTGTTAAGATAGTAGAAACAGGTATATTTGAAAGCTCAGCTGAGAATTTTAAAACTTGAAAGGAAAGAATCATTTACAGTGAAGAGACATTTCACTTCCAGAAGTTTGACTGATAAGCTCTACATTTCTTTCCCTTTACTAATTGGCTATGTTGTACAGTTGCTCCTCCTGTCTCCTATTATTTATTCTCCCCTTGTCAACAATTCTCTATCTCAATTTTTCTTATTTGATTAATTCTGCTGGGCTACAACTTGCATGACTTTCCAAGATACAAGAGCTCATGTTCCTATGCATAAGATCCTTGGTTCTCAGAAGCAGTCTGCTTAATAACAAACTTAAGGTTTAAGAGTAGATCTATAAGACAACAAGTAAAATAAATTAAAAAACCCCAACAAACCCAAAAACCAACAACAAAAAAATCCCACACTAGAAACAATAAAAAATAATAAAAATCCCCACCAACAACATCCAAACCACCCACAAAATCAAACAAACCCCAAAACAACAACAAACTCCACTGCCCCACTCCCCCCAAAAAAGACATGGTGGTACGGAACCTGAAGGAATGCAATAAGTTACATTAATTTTCCAGTTTTGTTAATGATTCTCAGCAATGTTTACTCACAGGCAGTTCTGTACCTAAAAAAAGCTATCCCACTGACACAGTTTTTCTTACATACTGCAGTGGAAATGTGAGGGACTCTCCACTCATTGACAAACTAAGAACAATTTTGCTCAAGGTGCATGAAACAGGTTATCCAAACCTATGAGAAGTTTTATAAGGAGTACTGCAGCAAAACCCTTTAAAATGACAGCTATTCAAGAAATAAAAAGCAATTCTTACCCATCGTGAAGGATCACTAATCAAATTAATAAAAAGGGTTGACAATTTTGTCCTCCGGACTTCCTGTGATGTTGCACAAGAAACTGCCATGAAGCACTCAGCACAGGCTTTCCTAACTCCCCACACATTATCAGAGCAGAGCTGGAAAAACCTCGGCAGCTGTTAGGAACATAGTGAGTGAGTTTGCAAGTCTTAATAGGCAGCACTTGTTTTAAGGCAAGTTTTTTTTTCACATTCATTTCCTTCATCTGGTTCTCCACCCTCAGAGGAGTTAAGTTTAACATTTGCGAGACAAAGAACACACATTCAGTAGCACAACCCCTTCTAATCGGTTGCTTTCATGTTACTTATGGATACAGATAAGGAAAATTCACCTGTCTGAAGAACAGTAAGGCAATACTAACTTTTTAACGTGTATTACACCACAAGAAAACCCACTAAAACAAACCAACTCCAAAAATATCCCCAAGCCCAGCAAACCTATAATGACAAAACCTCATGTCTACACCATTCTTTTAAAGTTGGAACAAGAAAAATAAAGAACACTGGTGCATTATTAGGAAAAAATTCTTTACTGTGAGGGTGGTGAGACACTGGTACAGGTTGTCCAGGGAGGCTGCGGATGCCCCATCCGTGGAGGTGTTCAAGGCTGGGTTTATGAGGTCTTGAGCAACCTCGTCTAGCAGGAGGTGTCCCTGCCCAAGGCAGGGGGGTTTGAGACTAGATGATCTTTAAGGTTCCTTCCAGCCCTTAACACTTTTTGACTCTATGATGAACATTTTGCCTATCAGAGACCACTTCAGGTGTAAGATTCTAACTGATATGCAAAGGGATATCATCTTCAGAAAGAAAAACTTTTCCACCTAAACTTCTCATTGTTAATCAGTCTCTGACACCACCTAGTCTAAAAAGCAGGACCTGAACTGCAAAGGGGAACAGGGGAATGAGAAAAACAGTATATCTGGTGCAGGAGAAAACATGTTTGAGCAGAGCAGTGGTTTTACTCATAAAACTGAAGCACTTTAAAGTTGCTCAGATGCTTGGGTTTTTTGGAAACAGTAATGGTAAGGGTGGACAGAGGGCAGGTGAGGCACAGACATGCAGGTCCATCACATGCCTGCCTTGGCTTGGAACAGGCACAGCGACAAGATGTAAGTCATGCAATGGCTGTTGCTACAGCTTTGTTTGCAATTATTGATGTTCAGCTGATCCTATACCTTGCATCAAAGTTTACTAGACTTTGCCTTTAACTGAAAAAAAAAAAAAAAAAAGCTTTTATGTCAGAAAATGAAATTTTATCATTCAGCTTTTTACACGCCTACTTTTATTTTTATAATAATCCAAAAAGAGCAGAAAATGGCATTCTCTGTTATGGAAAGAGAACCCTAGCTGTCCTGCCACACGCTGTTGCTTTCAAATGAAATTTTTTATTTCATAGCCTAATCACACCCTCTACAAAGTTTTAATCCAAATTCATTACACTAATCACTAAAAGGGCAGTTGTGTGAGAGAAGTCAATTTACATTCCAAATCAAGAAACAGATGGGATGCAAATCCACACAACTAAACTTCATTGCCAAATGGCTCGAATCACTTAGTTCAGAGGGAAAAATGCAGCAAATGCTGTAAGTACATAAAAAATGCCCTGAGGGGCACAGTAAGTCTACCTGTCCCAATATCACAACTGCAAAACACTGCAGTCTCTTGCTGAAGTCATCTACACTCTCTCTACATAAGCCCCTTGCTAATTCAGGGCACTGACTTATCAGCCTCTTCTGGCCCTCAGCAAGCTCACTGTCCACATCCTCAAGAGGAGGAAGCTTGAAAAGGGATCCCAGTGACTGCCAAGCTGAGTTCTGCTCCCCAGCCCTGTCATGTCTCCAAACCTAGCAGCATCCACCAGCTCCTTGGACACACCAGGGGAAGGGGGGCACTGTTAAGGATCCTCTTCTCACCACTCCATCCAGCTCCCTGCTTTTCCATTTTGAATTTGTCTCTCTTCCCTTTACTTCATTTGTTATTGCCCAGCTTCATTTATTTCCTTTACCTTTCTTTCTCTTCCCCTCCCTTCCAGGAAGGCAAGTGAAGCTTTGTTTGAGGCAGGAAAACTGACTTGAAAAGATTAAATCCATGAACAGTAGCACTGAGTGATGTCATTTAAAGAGACCACATAAGCCTCACTGCCTCCAGCAGTTTATACCCTGTATCTGCAATCTCTCATTGCACTTAGGGACATTAGAAGACATATTCCTGCCTACTTCTTGCCTAACGTATTTTTGAACTTGCAAATACTCTCTGCCTCCACAGCTGTTTTCCCTACTAAGGGAATGTAGCAGTTGTCTAATCATTTTAGCTGTCCTTCTTTACCTTGTCTAGCTCCACTACTGGATTGTGTTAAAAAGAAAAACCCTTTAAGAAATGGCTTACCAGCATTTCTTCAGTGGCTTGCTGTCCAACCACACTGCAGATGTCTCCAAAATTGGCTGCACATACCTTGCAGACAGAATGCAAGAAATAACAACTAAGACAACAGTTTGAATACAGTAAAACCAAAGAGAAAAAAATAAACAACTTTTAAAACCATAAAAACGTGTTTTGGTGCAAACTCATTATAAGCCACTTTCCTGCTCCATCACTTCCTGTGGCTTTAAAAAAAAAAAAAATTCCTAAAGATTAATCAGTCGTTTTTAATCATAGAAGAACCCCAGAACTTCAATGAAAAGGAAATTTTATTCTCATAAAATGCATTCAAAGTGCTGTCAAATTAAAGAACATAAGCAGTTATCACAGGAAATAACCTAGTCAATGGCAGGGTGAGACCAAAACACAGCCTCAGCACCTAAATACCATGAGGAAGTACTGGTTTACTTCATCTTGACAAGTATCTTTAACTCCATCTATGCACAGAAATACAAGCCCAGGTGGCTGAGCTTGTATCAGTCACAGCTAGTTCATGTTTTCATGGCTACCAACACAATCACAAGGAGATATGTCCAACCACACTGCAGATATCTATAGCATAAGGACAAGGAGATTCTTTCTTTGTTTCTAATAATAAAGGTAGGGATTCTGGAAAAAAAATAAATCTCAGTACCCAATATAAAAATCTGTGGAAATGTGAGCTACAAAGAAACCCCCATAGCTTTCACTTAATATATATTACAAGTGAGATCTGGCAGGAAAGTCATTTAGTCACATGCAAGTTCCAAGGTTGTGACACTCCTTTCACAGATAATCTAGACCAGATGCTCATAATTCATACCTTACGAACATGAAACATTCTGCAGTCACAGCACATCTCGCAAAACCGAGGAAGAACAAGTCTTTCTGTGATGTCCTTTCCCACCATGGAGGCCATTTTACACATAATCTAATGGCAAGACAGACACTAATCAGGGATGGTTGCACAATACACAATTCTGTGTCAGTTAAGCAGAGGCTTTTTACATTTATTTTTCATTCTGATACACATAATTTTCTTGAAAACTGTGAAAAATATTGAAAACAACCCCCCGCGTTTTGCATCGGCCACTTCTGTAAAAAGCTGGGTTTTCCCCCCACTTCCTTGTCATGACGTACCACAGCTGCAGAAGACACTGGACTTTCACTAAATTAAATCAAATTCCCAACTAATGGAGACAACTACACTCTCAGAAATTACTCTCATACTTTTCCAAACAGATTTACAAAATAAAAAAAAACAAACAAGTACAAGATTCTTTCACTACTGCAATACCTAATGAATGCGTACACATACAATTAACAGAAAATTCTTGATAATTAATATGATTGAGACTTCTAACTTCTGTATGATTTAAAGACTACAACATTCCACATTGATCATATGCAACTCCCTAACATGAAATTCCATAAAAAACACCATACCAAAGAAAGAACTCTTCCCTCTAACTGCTCATTCATTCTGATTTGTAATAAAACTTTAAAAAAGGGTAAAACAATTATTTTAAAATTTCCTAATCATGTCACTAGAATTATTTAAATTCATTCTCCTGCAATAACAAATGATTGCTTTTCTAATGTCTAGGAGGTTGATAAGCTAGAGAAACTTTTGTCAAGTTTCAATATCTTCAAAACCATGAAGACAGGTAAAACTGCTCTGCTTATACTTTATTCCCTTATGTATTTGTAAGCTCCATCAAGAAGCGCTAGAAACTTGGTGTCAAATGAAACAGTGCTGGGGACTAGTTATTGTTTATGAGCCCAGACACATCAGGAAAGTAAAATATTAGATAAGGTCTCTCTCAAGCAAAAAGAAAAAAGTTCACCCAGCAGAAAGCATCAAGATAAATTGCAACAATTCAAAGGAAACAGGGAAACATCTTCTGCCATTTCTCTTTTATAAATTAACTAATTTGCTTACTATTTTAATTCAACATAAATTTTAATTATTAAGGTTGTGTCTAATGCAAAAAAGAAAACCACCAACCAACCATAAGTTAATCAACTCAGATGCTTATTATTTTGTCCAATAAAACAAAACAAAATCAATAAAGAGAACAGACAAACAGTAAAGACCAATAGAACTGAGGCATCAAAGCTTTTCCACTGATGGAAATTTTCCACAGCGGCAACTTAAACTTCCATAAAACAAACAGACAAACCTGTAAAAAAAACTAAAAAGCCAACACAGCAGATGCTTTAGAAGTCAATAAAATTAATCCCCTGTGCTGTCTTGTCCAGCTGGGTTTTTTTCTTTACAGCTTATATAAGCTGTTGAATTTAAAATCTAAGCTTGACCGGAGCATAACATAGCATAGGAAAGTTACAGATTTGTTATGGAGAAGAATATATTTTTTTCTCTTTAGTAACGGATGTTCAACTTGGAAACACATGACCATCACTGCAATATCAAGCATTCAGACAAACTTCAGACTGTTGTGATTTGGTACTGCTGTTACTTACAGCCACAGCCTCCGTCTTCACATCGTCGTTGCTGTCTGGAGCTGTCAGATCTATCAGAACAGGACACACTTTGGTCTCCACATCGTATCTCTCTATGAGTTCTTGCTCCAATAGAACTAACAATGCTGCCTGGCTTGTTTTTCTTACCTATCATAAAAGGACAAAGATTGAACCAAGGAATTTGAAGAGAGGTTCTTCTGTTTAAATGTGTCCTGTATTTTGGAAGCTGTACCTATATATCGACACACCCCTATACTAGTTGCACACAGTGAGAAGACTAGTGCTCCACAAGCACTTTGCAAACACTTCATGTTTGAAACAAACTGTGTTTGAACCCAAGAGCACCTGCATATTGTAAGCTAAGGCAATGCTATTCTAAGTGTCCACCTCCATACTTCCCAAAACATGGGACAGCAATGGCAACAGGAGTAGTCATGGCATAGTTCATGCAATACACAAAGAAAAGGAGCACAATTAATTGAGAGTAAGATAGGAATGTGAATTTTACTAAACAAATCCTCTTTTTCTGAGATTAACAAGCTTGGCTGGCAAGGAATAACTGCATTTGTTTCTAATGCATTTTAAATTCGGAGACACAATTTTGCTTAGTCCCATTTTAAAAAAAATTGTAAAAAAATAAGATACCCATTAATAATTGACTTCATAACTGGCTAACCCCTGCCTCTCAAAAGAGTAATATCATCAGAAGAGAAAACATTACATACAGCAAGAGACTATATATACTGCAATTCAGCAATTTTGAAAACACCTTTGAGCTCTTTGTTTCAGAGCTCACCAGCCAAATGAAGTATGGAGTATCAACAGAGGCTAAGACAATGAAAAGAATCTCTCTAGCAAAAAAACATCAAGCAGAAGTATGGTTGCTGTATTACATGTGAATTAGCAGAATATTTAAAATAATGTATCAGCTAGCATTAGTCAAGTCTGAAACGACTGGAGAAGCCTCTAGAAAGCTTTGGGCAAGCTAACTTTTACATGAAGAGAAAGAAACCACAAGAGTTCAATCCAAAACCTTCATCAGATTGATAAACAAAGAAGTGGTCATGAAGGTACATAACGGCATTAAAAATCTGAATTATACCAAGGACTCAGGTTTTTCACTACTACTCAATGTTGTCATTAAGTCATACGATGCTGAATTTAAATAATTTGGCATCACACCAGCTATTCAACCAGCTAGTAAACTCCTGGTAGAAGACACTTACCTGGTTATTCTGGTCTGCGAGGTATCGCACCACAATAGGTAGTAAGTATTTGGAAAAAGCATATGGGATTGAAGGTCTGTTTTCTTGACAGAACATAGCAATATGAGGCACCTGTTCCATCAGCTCTGCCCGCACTGTTGGCTCTGTCAGAATCAAAATAAAACCAAAAAAGGCACAATAAATGTTTACAAGCATACTCGAGATACTGCGAGTATAAGCTTTTTAAAGTCCTGTACATATCAAGTATGTTCCAAGTGTTCATCCAGTGTGTTTATGCCAAGCTTCGTTTTGACAATCACCATCTTTTTGCAAAACCAGGTAAAACTATTACAACTACACTCTGTACTGTCCCACATTCTCAGCAGAAACCCAAGAAGAGGTATAAGAGAGCAACCCACTGAACATTATGAGTACCAGAATCTGCCTAAACTCCTTACGAACATCACCCACTTCACAGAAACCTTCTAAGCAGAAAGTCAACCCAAAACTAGTACCACTATGAGAAGGAATGAATTGTGTGGGACTCTGGGCCACAGCCTCTCAGGCAGGAAAGATCCCACTGATCAGGACAACCAGCCATAACCAGAGATGCTGCTTCTCATCCTTTGCTTTTTAAGGCTACTGATGTCTTTGTCAGACAGAGAAGGTCCTGCATCTTTTCAGTTGCTTGTGTTAAACCTTTCAGGTATGTTTTTCATCAAAGCCGGTGATTATTTGAAAAATATTTCATTCAATTTTTAAATTCAGGAAATGGTGCACTGCTTCAGTGAGTCCTAATTCCCATAGAACATGCACATATATTTGGGGGATGTTAGGAGAAGCAAGAGAAGAAATACAAGTGTGGATTAAATTCCAACTATTAAAAAACCATGCAATTTAAGAAGTAGGACATTATTACATGCCTGACAGCCCACTTGTCCAAAGAGGGGGAAAAAAAATTCTGAACTAAGCAATTCTGCCCTTTTAGAACTTGCTGACATCTGTGGTTACAACTAGAGAACTGATTACCTATAAAAGCATATAATAAAACCCACCAAATACTCTCTAGTTACACTAATTTGATTTACAATTTTTTAAATAGTAACATGTATACTGTTCACAGGATACATGTGCCTTAATGAATTTTTACTTATAAATTGTTCATGTAAAACTTGATGGTATGACCAGAACCATCTTCCTTGGAATATCTGTACTTAACACGATACATGAAAAATACAACCTTTTGTTAAAAAGAAGTATTTAACTTGCATTTGTATTTAACATGGCCAATATGTGCAGTACTTGGCTTTCTTGAACACTGATTACAAGTGTAAACTTAGGCCTGAATAAAACATAACAAAGACAAAGTAAGTACCATGCTGTGTGCAGTCTTTTGTTTTCTTCACTGAGCACAAAAGAACAGAAGATCACAGTGCACAAAGTAATCAAATGCCTATGGGCTCCACTCCACTTCTTTCCCTACAGACTTAAATTACTTTTCTTATAGAAAAACATATCAAAATCATAGACACACTGAACTGTTTGCGTTGGAAGGGACCTTAAAGATCATCTAGCTTCAACTCCCTGACATGGGCAGGGACACCTTCCACGAGACCAGGTTGCTCAAAGCCCCATTCAACCTGGCCTTCAACACTTCCAGGGACCTCTGTAAAGTTTACAAAACTACAAAAGTAAATCCCAGACAAATCAATACTGAATAGGTTTGCTATTCATTACAATAAAGTAAAAAAAGCCTTCCAGTCTGCTCTGTATCTCTTCCCAAACACTGTCAAGAACACACAGGACAAAAGTCTTTTTGAACGCCATAAGCAATACTGAAATCCTGAAGTTTGTATTGAAGAAGTCTACTCAAACTATGTCAAAGTTTTAGTAGACCTGAATTAACAGAATTTAACAGATACAAAAGGCTAAACTCTAGTGAACACTATGTATGTAGCACTAAGTACGACAGCTGATCAAAATAAGCACCTGTAAATAGGACAAACTAATAGTTAATGAGATCATTAATTGTGAAAGCTGAAGTCTACATACCATAGTAACGCAAAGAAAGAAAGTATTTCTATTGTAGTAACTCATCTTTCACTTTCTTACAAAAATCTGCCAAAGCAGTCCTTAGAACACAAGCAGGATAAGCTGCGATTCTTCATTAGGATGAGGGTGAGGGTGTATCAAGCAAAGTAGATCAGCTGTTTTCGAGAGTTAAGTTGACAAAGACATCTATTTTCCTCCTACACTTAATTCTGGTCCTCTTATCTGACAAGGCCTAGCTTCCTCAGTTCTGTAAAAGGGGTTTCAAATGTGCTGGAGAAAGAAGTCCTTTAACATGTTAGCTTGTACATGTCAACACACTTTTTTCTATCTTGTGTGACAATCTGCTCAAAGGTGGCTGAGCTAAAACCTTGCTAACACCCTCCATCTGCAACTGCCCAGTATCCGACAGAAAGCAAAGCAACTACAGATTGAAGAGTCCTTCCTTGCTGAGCGTGTTTTGAGACAGAGAAAGCCATTAGCACTGTACACAGTCCCACTTCCAAGAGTAACTCATTTGAAAATGCTGCAGGTGGTAGAGCAGAAAGAGGAACCATCAAGCTGGGCAAGAAGAGATGGAAGGCTGAGAGATAAGAGACAAGGAGGTAAGACTAGCAACATAAGGGAAGGGAGGTAGGAACTTGATGGACAAGAAATGGGAACCAGAGTCCAAAGTCAGGGCTGGAGGAATGTGTGCCCACCTTTCCCACAAGGCTGTTATTTCAAGACATGCCCAGGACATGATCTAGGGGTACAAGAGGCTTATGTCACAACTCTTATCACTAGGATCTCGTTCTCACTTCCTGGGACTCATGCCTTGTTTCTTACAGCAGAAAGAAGATGACTTGGGGGGTGGGAGGGAGAGTAAGTAAAATTAATTTGACTGAGGTTGCATATTTGGCAGCAGTGCTTCTTCAATTGTTTCTGGATTTGCTTCAGGCAGTTCCCACCCTCCCAGAGGCAAAACTTGGAGCTTCCATTTATGCCAATGCAACTGTTCGTGCAGCCAGACAACAAACCATATCAAAGAACTGATCTGGCTGATGCAGCTTTTGCCCCACCACAGCAGCATCATTAAACAGCAATAACTGACACTTAGATTGGTTTCCCTGTGCAATCACACACTTCACTCAAGTAGCAGGACTGTCTGATGATGGAAGCGAGCAAGTGATGGTAAGAGAGGGTGCAGGGACAGAGTAAATGGAACAAAATACTGAGAAACTCAATTTGTTCCTTTGCTTAGTATGAAGCTGTGCAAAATGCTCAAGCCAGGCTCTTCACTCAGTAACTGCACATTTGGATTGTAGTCCAAACTCTGTGTCTTCACTGCTGAAGAAATACTACCTCTGCAATCAAAGCCAGTAAGAGCTCTGTACCAAGCCTAACATGAGCCATATATAAAGCTCTGGACATTGGGCACTCAAAATGAGCAGACTGTTTTGACACCTCTTTGATATCTCTACAGTTTGCCCACCCACTGATAAAGTAATAGCAACACTCCCTTTCACCAAATTGACTAGGTTTGCTGTGAAATTGAATTAACGAATTTCTTTATGAAGCATTCCAGTAAGAGAGAGCAACACACATCAAAAACGTAAGATCCTTTTTCCTTCAGAACAGGGTTCATCTATTATGCAGTACTTATGTCAGCTGCCTGACAATACTGAAGATCTGCAGATGTAAAGTGAGCCCCTTTCTTCCTGAGCTACTAAGTAAGCTCTGGCTTAGTGAGGAACACAGGCAGATGAGATAATGCAATTAAAGATTTGAAAAATTAATGCCCAGGAATGAATTAGAACTGTAAAGTCACCTTAGCTCTTACATTCCCTAACTTCTAAGTACATGGCTCTGCGATCTGTGCAAGGTCAATTCAAACCAACAAACAAGTGAGCACTGTGCACGTAACTGGCTGTGTAACACAACACCATAATTCGCTATCAAAAGGGGTTTGTGCTGCTCTGGGGAATTACTGCTGCTATGCAAGAACCCGAACCGTAAGCCTACTAATTTAGATAAGAGCTCAATTCTTCCAAAGGCTGAAGCATATGTTCCACTGTGTACTGAATAGAGCCTAATCTTGCAGTCTGATGCTGTTACAGTAAAGTTTTTTTTTTTGCATTATGCTTCCTCAAGACCCAAGCAACAATGCCAAAAAAATACACTGGAGAGCTTTCTCATTCCCTTCATCTTTGTCTTTAGCTTCAACATGTGGCAGGTCCAAGCACAGATTCCAGCAGGCTTCAACACATGACAGTGTCTACCACTTCAGTTTAAACTTCTCTGTTGTTTATAATCAAATTTACGGTTTGGTCATTGTGCTGGTTTTGGCTGGGACAGTGTTAATTTTATTCATAGTAGCTGGTACGGGGCCACGTTTTTGATTTTTGCTGGAAACAGTGTTGATAACTCAGAGATGTTTTAGTTACTGCTGAGCAATGCTTACACAGAGCCAGAGCCTCTTCTGCCTCTCACATCATCCCACCAGCAAGCAGGCTGGAGATGCCTGAGGAGCTGGGAGGGGACACAGCCAAGACAGTCAATCCCAAGGGAGGAAAGGGACATCCCATACCATATGGTGTCATGCTCCGCATATAGACCTGGGGGAAGAAGGAGGAAGGGAGGGGGAACCTTCGGAGTGGTGGTGTTCATCTTCCCAAGTCACTGTCACGCATGATGGAGCCCTGTTCTCCTGGGGATGGCTGAACACCTGCCTGCCCATGGGAAGCAGTGAATGCATTCCTCTCACATTCACAGTGAGAACACGGGCATCATCCTGAGTTGTTACTTTCCTTACTCCTAAATTTAAGGCAGCTTACGCACTGCTTCCAGCACAAATCCAAAACAGAGCCCATATTACTACTATGAAGAAAATTAACTCTACCTCAGCCAAAACCAGCACAGTTATCAACATAGGGAATGGAGTATGACAGTATGAGTTAAAATTATTACATGCAGCTTCTCAAAGCATAAGAGCATCCAGCTGGGGAAAATACCGTGTTACAAATTTTTTTGCACTGTACAATACAGTCAGGACCAGACTTCCACACAGTATAAACAAAATCTGGGTGGAGCATTTTGCTTCATGTCAAGTTTCTATTTTAGGCACTCTGGAAAAATCACTGTGTACAGTTTTGTTCTCCATAACACTTGCCTGGAACAGTATTTTTCTGTTTGGCAGAGGAAGTATTTTTAAATGCTGCTCTTTTCAAACTGTCTCCTGAAAGTATAAGTCCATGCCTTAAAGTAGCAATGTACTAGAAAAAAACCCCTGCAATTTGTCCAAACAAAAACTTAGAAAATAAGTACTAATATAAAAAAATTAGATCTCAAGAAGCAAATTCATGCTTGCTTTTCTTACTCCTTAGTGTTTTATTTCATTCTATCAGATCTTGCGTATTTTCTACAGAATTATACTGAATTGAGTTTTAGAAATCAAGCAAAATCAAGACAATGACAAAGGACAGTGAAAATAGACTTCCATTTCTTCTGTTTGTGAAACAATTTTGAAAAGAAGTTGCCTGAATAAAATGATGCAGTTCTACCTCTCTTGATTTCCAGCATGAAACCACATGAAACCAGCAGTATATTCCAACCATCATCTCCAGAGCCTGGGTAGACTTTGATTTGCACACATAAACCTTCAATTTTAGCTATTTCAGAAATCATCACTTAAATCAACATCCTAAACTGAGTCCAAAATCATAGAAGCAATTAACTGTTTCTTCATCCATGAAAAAACTTATATTTCCCTAGAATTTGACACCATCTCTCATGTCAGTAATGTGCCAACATGCTCACCTAGCTGCTACTAGCACATACACTCAGCTTTCATATACAAATGTGTTTCATCCCTGCTGAGGCTTCTGTATTCCACTTCAGCTATAAGGAAGTAAAGCACCAGTTAGCTGTATGCCGGAAATTATAAGGGGATTATTGCATGGTATAATACCAACTAATTGCTCCAGAACAGTTACTTGTAAATCAAGTAATTATTCCAGAGCCACCTCATAACTAGATTTATTTCACAATGCTTTATTCTGCAACAATGTCCAGTATTCAGAATGAAGTCTGTAAAGCTTTCATTATCCCAATATGACCATTCTGGAATACAAGCAGCAGTGAATTTCCACTACATTTGCGAGGGGCTATAAGGTTTTTGTGTTGAAAACTGTATACAAAGAATAACTACTGATGATATTAGTGCCACTTTAAATGACAACTGTGATGATGTTTCAAGTATATCTGAATATTAATAATATTGTTTTTTGTTCTTATTAAGGGTTGTGAGCAAGGAGGAAAGGTGCAAGTGCATAGCTCTGCATTAACACTTTCACTCTTTAAAAAACAACTCACAGAGTCATCCCGAGTTGGAATGGACCCACAAGGATCATCAAAGTCCAACTCCTGGCCCTGCATAGGACCACCCCAAGAATCACATCGAGTGCCTGAGAGTGTCATCCAAATGCTTTGTGAACTTTGTCAGACTCAGTGTTGTGACCACTTCCCTGGGGAGTCTGTTCCAGTGTCCAACCATCTTCTGGATGAAAAACCTTTTATTAAGAGCCAACCTAACACCTCATACACACACACAGCTTCACGCCATTAAATTTGGCAACAGGGAAACAAAAATATTGATTTATATGTTCTAGAGAAAAATCAGCAGAGCAGAAAACACCTTCACACCCTTCTCTGTATAGATCCCCATTTCTGTATTCATCCTGAATATAAGATCTACAGCATACAAAGGTGCTGATCTGCCAACAGCATGGCAAATAGTACTGGGACTGTTCTCAAAGTGAATATCACTTGCACGATCAAAGACAAATTTAAATAAATTCTACAGTCTGTCATTCAAGCTTTATCTATCCTCTTCTTTCCCAAAGACAGCTTTCCCTTTCCTTCTTTTTTGCCTTCTACTGACACCCATATTTTTATTTCGATTTCTCTCATTTCCTGTTTTATCTTTCCCTCCAACTTTCTTACCTTTTCTTAAGACAAAAGAAAATCTAGACAAGTAGAAATACACTGTAACCAGGGCCCATCCCTTCTATCTTAGGAGTCCAGCAGAAAGGCTGATGTGTTTGATGTGTGCTGTTTCAGCAGTCATGTTCTTTTCTCTCAGTAACCAGAAATGGATTTCTTACTGGCTTGTTACAGCAAGGAGTGAAATACAGACTAATGAGAGAGGGTACACTCATCGTTAGTCACCCATCAGATGCATGAAGAGACAAAAGAAGTTTATATCAACCACAGGAAAAAATTCTTAGCGTAGCAGGAGGTGGGAGACGAGGTATGGAAAATCCTGAAACATGAGGATGTGGAAGGGAAGAAAACACAGCTGGAGATAGTGACAGCTGGGAAAGACAAATACTAGCACTGCCATTAATATTGCTTATATATGAAGACTTTTTTAAATTAAATGCTGCAGTATGTGCTATTCAACAGGTATTGTTGGCATCCCTCACTATACCAACAGCAGTAATTGAACCTTAGTAAAACCATTAAGCACACTATTAAGTAATTAAGGTTGTGAGGCCATCCACATTAAGCCTGATTATAGAGTTTCAAAACTTAACAACCAATTAGTCTAATAATTGTTTTTAAAATCAGTTTGTTTTGCAAACTGCATTCACAATTGATTTTTGCAATAAAGGGACTACTTTTCATTCATTCAGAAAAGAAATTCTAGTTGTCTATATGCAAGTGAAAAAGCACTAGTTCTTCAGGACATCACTTTGGTTTTCTGCCATCATTTCTTTAGAAAGATACCTATATGTATGTATTTCATACTACACTAAATTACCACACGTATTTTAGAAATGAAGATAATAGGTTTTTTAAGAACCCTCAAGAAATAAGATGTAAAGCTTCTGGTGCCTATTACAAGCACACTAAGCAAAATGCCAATAATGCCATAATTCTGGCTGAGGCTAACTTTCAAAGCCAGTTAATCACACTTCAGCACACAATGATGAAACCTTGTAGCATCTAGGCCATTCACAAGCTGGTATCAAAACAAAAAGTTTGAATTATACTAATTTACTCAAGTGAAAAAAAATCAGACATAAGGCCCTTGTTCAAGCTCACACAAGTCTGGCTAGTCTACATTTGAGAATGAGAAGACTCAGCTGTTTTAACACAAAGATAAGCATTTTATCTTTAACAAGGGTTTATGGGGGATAACTCCACTTTTGCCAAGCACTGAGCTTCTATGCCAAGCTGCTTCTCAGCCTGCATAGATTCAAAGACACCATAAAAACATTTAAGTAGAAAGTCATACCTAATATCCTTAAAGAAACAGAGAAATTACAGAAGTGATTAAAAAGCAAATTCAGAAGCAGTACAAGATATCTCAGCCATAACTACTCTAAGGAACTCAGTACCAAAGACAGTAGGGAAGTCCAGAGTTCAGGACTGAAAAATACAAGTGTTTGTTTTCATTGCTGTAGTTGGGTGTTGTGTATGCTGGGTACACTCTTCAATTCCAACCTCATTATACCAACTACTGCCAAAAAAACGAGAGTACCTCACTGTCTGTGACTTGATTTGGCAAGAGAAGACAAATACCTCAAAATGTTAAAAGAATAGGCATAAGACTAATGAGTATCAGTAATTAGAAATGAGAAGACCTGTACTTAGTCATAGTTGAGTTTGACTTCCCAAGTTTGTTTTTATTTTTCTTTATTTATGTATTTAAACATGATGGACCACAGGATGGCTCTATCCATACAAATATCTGGCTCTAACCAAGCAAGTTAAAACACACAGATACTTTTACAATATTTCCTGATTCTAAATTCAGGGGCTTTTCTGTTTTTCAGATAAACTGGAAAAAATATTGCAAATGGAAAGCAGCATAAGGTAAGACAAAAATTAACAAGTCTAGTAATAGCAACTTCAAACACACACACAAAAGCAAGCTCCAAACCACGCAACAAAATCAGAACCCCCAAACAAAAAATGAACAGAGACCACTGTGCTGCAGTATGAATAACAGTCAAACACATATATTAAGAAGATACAAAGCAGATCTGGTTCCCTAATGAATTTTCACATGGCTTAAGACACAAGGATATTCTAATAACCTGTCTTACCGAAACCAGCTAAGTCCAATACTGCAACTGCTCGAGGCACAAGACTCACAGTTAAGTTTGCAGAAATTTAATTTGCGGGGCAGATGCAGAATCCAGTGCTACTAGTTTGGCAGATCTGAGACAACTTCTACAATGCAGGAAAAGCCTGAACTGCTGCTTTTACTGACGCTGAGAAAATATCAACCCTGACTAAAAATGTACTCCACCCTTGTTAAAGGCAACAAATTGATTTGAGCTCAACTCTTGGCTTCCACTACATTTCTGCCTAAACAAACTTCAATTTGACACACTTAGTTGGTCACCAATGAAAAGCCTAAGGCTACAAAGTTGCTGCAAGAGACGATTCTCCCTGGACACATTTGTTCCATATTATAAATTGAAGTGAAGCTTCATAACGTTTCTGATGCTCCACACTGTTCACAGGATCACACAAATAGGCATTGTATATTCAGATTTCAGAAGCAGAGCTTTGCTAGGAGAGCACTCTAGAAACAGTAGCATGTCAGTGTTCTCAATTAAAGACATATTTTATCGTAAGTGAATAGTGACTTCCCGCTTAAAGAATCCTTGGAGAGATACTCAATACAATTATGTAATGCTTATAACAGGCTATTTTTCCTGGCTAAACAAGGACATTCCCTCAGAAAAATACAAGCATGCATTTTAAATTAAGACAGTAATGACAGAATAACAGAAATCAGCAGAATATCTTTCTACCCTTAGAAAGCATTATGCTCTGCAGTTCCAGAAGAAGGGAGAAAAACTAACAGACATTAAACAGAAGAAACATTTTCTTCCAATTCAAGATTTAACACAAGTTTCTCTCCACAGTACTCATACAATAACAAAAGAATGACCTTCATATTCTTTCTGATGTTTCGCTGCTAAAGCCTTTCTTCCTTCTGGTGTTTCAACTGTATCAGCTATGTTGAAATCAAGCCCTTAATTCTATCTAAAGCATCTTTAAGCTGGAATTTTGTTGCAGCTCTGTCCACACCATTTTCCCCTTCATCCAATCACTCATCACTTTTCAAGCACTTCTTTTCTCTCACATTTGTTTTTCCTTATTCTCCTTCTTTTGCTCTTTATTCCAAACACCCAGCAGTCCCACTGTATTGATTAGCAGCAGCCATGCTGTAATCTACAGAGATGTCCTACTCATAGCAAGGAGGGTGCACAGCAAGTTCACTACCCTGGACTTCAGGAGAGAAGGTTTTTGGCCTCTTCAGGAATCTGCTTGATAGAGTACCACGGGATAAAGTCCTGGAGGAAGGAGGGGCCCAAGAAAGTTGTTCAGTATTAAAGAATCACCTCCTCCAAGTGCAGGAACAATGCATCCCAGCGAAGGAGTCAGGTAAAAACACCAGGAGGCCTGCATGGATGAACAAGGAGCTCCTGAACAAACTCAAACAAAAAACAGAAGCTTACAGAGGGTAGAAGCAGGGACAGAAAGCCTAGAAGGAATACAGAAAAAGTGTCCGAGCAGACAGGGATCAGGTTAGGAAGGATGAAGCCCTGAAAGAATTAAATCTGGTCGGAGGGTCAAGAGCAACAAGAACATCAGTGATAAAAGGAAGACTAGGGAAAATGTGGGCCCTCTCCAGAAGGAAGTGGGAGACCTGGTTACCCATAACGTGGAGAAGGCTGAGGTACTCAACAACTTTTTTGCCTCAGACTTCACTGGCAAGTTCTCCAGCCACACCAGCCAAGTCACAGAAGGAGAAGATGGGGACTGGGAGGATGAATAACTGCTCACTGAAGAAGATTAGGGTTGAGGTCATCTAAGGAACCTGAAAGTGCATAAGTCCACAGGACCTGATGCAATGCATTCACAGGTCCTGAAGGAACTGGTGGAAGAAGCAGCTAAGCCATTATCCATCATACTCAAGAACTGTGGCAGTCCAGTGAAGTTCCCATTGACTGGAAAAGGGAAAACAAAACTCATTTTTAAAAAGAGAAAAAAGGAAGACACAGGGAACTGCAGGCCAGTCTCACCTTGGTGCTTAGCATGATCACAGCAAAAATCCTCCTGGAAACTGTGCTGACGTACATGGAAGATAAGGAGGTGACTTGTAAAAGCCAACATATCTTCACTAAGGTCAAATCATCCCTGACAAATTTTGTGGCCTTCTACAATGGGGTTATAGCAGTAGTAGATAAGGAAAGAACAACTGGCATCATCAACCTGGACTTGTGCAAAGCATTTGATGCTGTATCTTGTTATGTCCTTGTCTCTGAACTGGACAGATGGGCCACTCCACGGATAAGCAACTGGCTGGATGGTCGTACTCAAAGAAATGTGGTCAACGGCTCAATATCCAAGGGGAGACCACGACAACTGGAGCTCCTCAGGCGTCAGTGTTGGGATCAGCTCTGTGTAACATCTTTGTCAGTGACACGGACACGGGGATTGAGTGCACCCTCAGCAAGTTTGCTGACAACGCTGAGCTGTGTAGTGCGGCTGACATGCTGGAGGGAAGGGATTGCATCCACAGGGAGCTTCACATGCCTGAGAAGTGGGCCCATGTGAACCTCATGAAGTTCAACAAGACCAAGTACATGGTTCTGCACCTGGGTCAGGACAACCCCTGGTATCAATACAGGGTAGATGGAGAATAGATTGAGAGTAGCCCTGAGGAGAAAGACTTGGAGGTGTTGATTGATGAGAAGCTCAACACAAGCCAGCAACGCGCACTCACAGCCAAGAAAGCCAACTGTAATCTGGGCTGCACCCAAAGCAGCATGACCAACAGGTCAAGGGAGGGGATTCTGCCCCTCTATTCCGGTCTTCTGAGACCCCACCTGGAGTGCTGTGTCCAGCTCTGGGGCCCCCAACATAAGGAGGACGTGGACCTGTAGCAGCAAGTCCAGAGTAGGCCACAAAGATGATCAGAGGAGCACGTCTCCTACGAGGAAAGGCTGATAGAGTTGGGGTTATTTAGCCTGAAAAGAGAAGGCTCTGGGGGGACCATATTGCAGTATTCCTGTAATTGAAGGGGGCCTACAAGAGAGCTGGAGAGGGATGTTTTATAAGGCCACGTAGTGACAGGATAAGGGGTAATGGCTTCAAACTAAAAGAAGTAGGTTTAGAATAGATTCAAAGCAGAAATTCTTCACTATGAGAACGGTAAGGCACTGGAACAGGTTTCCCAGAAGTTGTGGATGCCTCATCTTTGGGAATGTTCAAGATCAGGTTGGATGGGGCTTTGAACAACCTGGTCTCGTGGAGGATGTCCCTGTCCATGGTAGGTCCCTTCCAAGCTAAACCATTCTATGATTATATGGTATTTTCATCTTGCTTACCAATTCCTGCTGTCTCTCTTACCTTCACAACTGGTTCCCCAAAAGGGTCTAAAAGAAAAACTTCAGCATTTAAATTTTATCAAAACTTATGGAAGTTTTGCACAGACGTTTTTCAAGTTTATTTTCAAGGCAAAAAATTAATCTTTATCTACAGAGCTAAAATAATCACATAGACCTGCTGAGTAGAAAAAGTACATCATAAAAGTTATTGAAAATGTACTGCTGGAAAGTGTCCTACATTTTGAAGGGGTTTTATTCTGTTGACAAGAGTACTAAGGAAAAAAGTCACCTTTGGGGGATGATTTAGAGAAATTAAATTTTACAGTATTTTATTGCATTTGCAGAAGTCTAGTTTGAATACTGAAGATGAGAAAGAACTTATTGGTCCTGTGCTGAACATAGGTTCAACCCGTTTGACTTTCCCACTTTAACCCAGTAAAATGTTTAATGCTACCTACCTGAATCATCAGCTAATCTGCTGATTCTCTCCAACACAGCAATACAATCTCTCTCATCATCACTGACTTCTTTCAAAGTGTCCAGCAAACTTCGAGCCACCATTTGCCTAGTTTACAGGAAAGATTAAAAAAAAAATCAGCATTATTTGTGTCCAGAAATACAGCTAAATGAAAAAATCGTGCAATAATACAGGTTTCTTACACCAAAAGAGTAAAATGTTACATTTATTCTCTTTTAATTCAGTAAATTTAGTTAGCCCTGCTGTGGAAATTCTTAATTCTGATACGTTGCATAATCTAAGACTATTAACTTTAAATGTAACATTAAAAGTATCCTTTTGGTTTACAAGGATAAGACAAACCAGCTACCAAGACCAAAAACAGTAATCTTCTGCTAGGTGGGCAAACAGAAGCTGAATATTAGAGAGTAAGTATCAGCCTTCCATCCTCATCTCTGAATTCCCTAGCTTGTTCCATACAAAGCAAGACAACACAACATTGTTAAAATGTTTTTAAGTAGAATTCTGGACTTATTTCACAAAAGCATGAACACTCAAGCTGAAGATTTCTATATCAAGGGTGACATTTAGAAGTTAAACTTTATTAAAATCTATAGGTAAATACTGTGAGCAGTGAGTATATACCGTGAAAATAAAACATGCTACCCAACCCATGTGTACCTGGGACATACATTAAGCAAAGTAGAAAATGAAACATTAAGAAAATATAAAACAAGTCATAGTCAACTCAGTTACCTCTAATGCACAAGAAATTTTTCTATGGATTAACTTGTGAGTGACAAGATACAGTCGAATTTGTGGTTTTGTCCTTCAAGGTTCTGTTGCAGCCAATGCTACAAAGTCATACTCATCAGTTACCTAGGCAGCCTTACACATTAATTTTTTAAACAATGCAGCAGGGAATGCGTGGCAATCAACCTTTCTTCTCAACAAGAGCCTGCAATGGTGTAACTCTCTTTTTTCACCCTTTCTGATGACATGGGTTGAACTTCAGACAGCTAGCACGATTAATCCAAGAGCGGAATGGGCCAAAGAACAGTGTCTAAGATGTTGGTAACTCCTGTACTACCCTGGAGCAACTTATCAAAATGCTGAAGCAGCAAGCATCAAGTGCCAGGTATTTCCAGAACTGACAGAAACACTCTTGGGATGCAGCCTACTTATAAGCACTGTTGACAAACAGCAGAGCTGTAGACGAGAGCAGAAGCTTACCTAAACTTTATCATGTTCACTACAAACAGTGAACATGAGCGATGGTCAAAAACTGGTAAGAAACAGATGGTTACATTCCTAGTGCACGAGGAATGTAATTCCACACAATCAGAGAAATGCAGTAGGTTTTCATGAATTCCAAAAGCTAAGCAGACATTTCCATTTTCTTGAACTGAAAATCAATATTTTAAATATATCACATTGGCTACTTGCAAAACAATTTTAAACTGAACTGTTTTGACATATAGATGAACAAAATCTTCTAAAAAACAAACTGAAAAAAACTGTTTGTCTTTAACAAATTTTCTCTCCCTCACACTTTTCAACTCTTATCAAGTGCAACATCTCTCAGCAAAGACGTTGATATGCAGTTAAAAGTTCAGCTTTCAAAATCCTAGCAGAGGGAAACAGACTACGTGATACACTAACCTAGAAGCAGAGTTGACTTGGTCTTTTAAAGGGCTGGACACCCCTGAAAAGAGAAGAGGAACAGATGAAGCATATTTCATAAACCAGCCTGTGTGGACACATTTGTCTCCTATATATTAAATGTAATCTTGGAAAGTGAGAGACAAATCAACTGACCCACTGATTAAAGTCTCAGCAAGTAAGGAACCACAATAAACAGAACTACATCTCATCTAATAAAAAGCACTACATCCTATGTGACTCCTGGGGACTACGGAATGGCTCCCTATTATGTTTGGAGTTTTGAGAAGACTCATCTCCTCACAGAGCTTTGTTAGCACTATCCTGGACTGTAGTGGCTGGATCCCAGAGTAAGTCTTTGCTAATTCCTGGAAGTTGGACAGATGGCCATTCAGAGGCCATAAACCTTCTGCTCAAGAGGAGGAGATGAAAACAAATCCTAACTTGAAGTAGAAGAGACTTATATTAAATCCACTCAAAGCTAAGGGACATTCAACTTATTCCCTGGACTAAATGTAGAAGATGACCCCCACCTGCATCCAGATGGTATTTCCTTTTTTGGCTTGAAAAGGAATCAGTGGATCTCCTTTTATGTTTAGCAGATTCTGGTTAAAAGCATTACAGCAGAGGGCACCAGGGTAAGCTACGCTCACTCTAGCAAACCTAACTGGGTAGGCAGCCAGTAATTACAGAGGAATCTCTTAATTCCGTCCATCCATCAATGAGGGAGATGATGGCCACTCACGTTCTCCAAACATTATAGGCTCTAATCTAGTTCTGCCACTATCCCAACAATCTCCCCAACTTCTTCTTGCCTCCAAAACACAAACATAGGTCACAGCTAAGCCAACTTTGTATTTTCCACAGGCTGACAGTTGGCACGTAGGCCCCACAAGCTCACACTTAAACATGCTCTGCTTACTGGGAGTAGAGAGTAAGCAACAGTCCCTGGTGCCCTGACCAGCAGCCTGGTCTTCCTTCTCACACGAGCACTGAGAGTCAAGCTACAAAAAGCCTACAGAGGATGTACTGAACTATCTGTGCACAGGAGCACAACATAAGGCAAGCAGTAGCTTGCCCTGCAACTTGCCAGGTGAGTGCCAAGTGAGCACTTCGGAATTTTTAACAGAGCTCTGAAGGATGACCTGTTTGGTCTAGACACAGACAAAACAACAAAAATAGGCGGACATGCTTCATGCTGCAGAGGCAAGAAAGTATCTCCTGTGACAGGAAAAAAGAGGTCAAGCAGGCTTTCTCTAGGGATAATGACAACATGTTCTCATAAACTGCATTCTAACAGGGAATCAAACTCCTTTGTGTACTCAGCACCTACATGACAGAAATGATTCCACCAACATTAATGATGACAATATAACTGATGTGAATGGCATATATTCTGTTACTATACATTACTCCCAGTTATCAGGGTACAACTTGTAAACTAGGATTAATGGTTTCTTGCCATTTCCCTCCTGCCACTGGCTTGGGTTTGTGCAGTACTTGCCTCTAATGAGACACTAAGCTCCACCATGAATTTCTACCTTTACACATTTCCCAGTGCCAGAAGAGCTGTCTTCATCACAACAACTCATAGAAATGCATCTTCTTGCCCATTCAGTCAGATCTTGTACCCAGTTCCTCCAGGTCCAGAGAGACTTTTGCTAGCTGCTTTGGCAAGTGACGCTTCAAATCAGTAACCCTACAGCTGTGAATTCCCAAAGAAAATTATTTATTCACCATAGGTGTCTTTGGTATACGACTGCCACCTAAGCAGCAATGCATCTATTTATCCATTAAATAGTTTACACACCAAAGAAAGGTAGAGGTCAAAGGCTGCAATGTGGCATGCAGTACAAGCACTTCCACTACCACGTGCAAAAGTAGAGGATATTTAGGAAAATTCAGCTTTTCATGAGCCTGTTCAACATTAGGATACCTTGTAGGCACGCTTCACTGGGATCAGCAATGGGATAAAATAGGGATAGATTACAAACACACTGCCTTTATGCCCACACACGTGACACGTATTTTGAAGACTCTCTATATGGACATAATTAGGATTTGTGATGATATATTTAAAGAAAAACTATAAACACCTTTGCTTTGCTCACTCAAACTCCTTTGACCACCATTAGCCCTTACATAAATTTCCACTATAACATTTAAATGACTTCATCTGCACAAGACATGCATTTAGCTAGTAAGGATATTAAAAAAAAAAAGAAAATTAAATAAGGTGATTTTTGTTCTTCACCCATTTTTGCAGAACTAAAACAAGATTATATTACATTCTGTGTTCAAATTAATACTGGTAGTAATAACTGAGCTTGGCACCATTTTCCTCAAACAATCTCAAAAGATATCCAGAATAAACTCCCAATCTCAAAATCAACATATTTGTACCCTTCTTAAGAAAGACAACTAAACATGCAGAGGTACATTTAGTATTAAGCAATTAAGACTTCTCTTAGTGCTCTGGGAAAATTCTGTCCTTTCTAGTTCAGCTTGTATAATTTTAATGTACGTAATACAATTTCTCAAGCTATACTGTTACACTTCAATAATTTATTTGGTATACACATATATGCAAATTTGTGTGCAAAAAATCCACGTTTTGAGGTTTGTTTCACTTTTACTAAATTTTATTCTTTGATATACAGTAGGCTTAGAAAGACTGAAACACAAAAATGGAGTAGAGATTAGGAGAAATAATGACATTTATGCTAAAATGACAAGAAGTGTTCCAGTCAGAACAAAGCCACTACAGTTTCTCCTGCATGGCTTTGGTATGAGTTTAGCATTTCCTTACTGTCAGTACTCAAATACCCAGAAAAGAAACTTTACACTGGGTTAGGCTGCACAGAGAGAAGAAAAGCGATTGGGGAGAGTAGTAACTGCAGCTGTGGATAACCAAATTCTCGATTACCTTCTTGGTTATATTCTCACCATATCGAAACGAAAAAAAAGGCAAGATAGTCTTGACATCCCACCAAACATACTGTCTCGAGAGGTTTTTCATATACATTACAGTAGAGGGATGAAAATATTCTTCTGTTTTAGTGGGGGTACTTTATGCATGCAAGTCCTGGTTTTTAAATACACAGCTAAATGATGTTCTTGACCCCACAGCAGTGACACATCTGAAAATTTATCATTATGCTTTCACTTTACCCCTAGCCAATTCCTTGGAAAGAAACTGACCTCTCAGTTCCTGACACAAGGCATAAATTCTAAAAATTTCTATTTTGCAGAACTAGGGACATGGAAAACCAAGGTTTATATTGGTTGGAGTGAGGAATCAGATAAACACATTAAAATAGTTCATTGCTACAGCCTCCTTGCTGATGCCAACCTCTCTTCCCTCTGTAGTCTAGAAAGCACAAAGGGTAGCCTCTTTCTACCAACCATATGAAGAATGACATCTGTGCCATGAAGTCAGAGGAGTGTATTTTTTAGCCAAAAAACACAAGTTACCCAGAAAGCCCTAGGACAAATCTTCACCTACACTGCAGGCACTGAAACTGTTACTTATAAAGCTGTATGTGAGTACACACACGTATGCTTAATCCCTCCTTGAGATCCAGTATATATATCCTCAGTCACTGCTTACTGCTGTTCTACAAGTATTTTTAAGTTAAACTGTTTCCAAAAAACCTTTTCAAAAGTCATCAGGTATTCTCCCAAGGGAAAAGCTAAGAAATACTTAAGAACACAAAGAATCTGGCAAGAGGACAGCTTAAAGTTATCTACATAGATATGCAGATACAGTCTTTATAGGCAAGACTGATCATACTGATGAATGTGAGTATGCCAAGATCTGCTTTGGATTGAAGAGAAAAAGCAATAACAATTCCTCATAGCCTTATGAAAAGAAAGGGTCTGTTGTTCAGGAACTGTCTCACTGTTCAAGCAGATCTATTGGTGAGTGTTCTACACTTCTGAGCCTTCTTAATGAAGAATGGAAGCAAGTTAACAGCAATAAAGATTAGGAAAACCCACAAGGGTTTTTAACACGAAAAGATAGAAAAGCTCTGTTTTACAGTGGTGGTTTTAGCTTTCTGCTTGGCATCAAGTCTTTCTGCAATATGATATTGGATTATTAAGCATACGCTAGAGACGCTTCTCAAATCTGGAAGCTGGAGGCTGGCTCTTTGTTAGTCAAACCATAACCCAACTCTCACTTGCCTTGTTTTTCAGACACAAGAGGAACAATTCAGTATAACATTTGTCAGGTTCCCCTCCATTCTCACAGACTAAGATAAACCTAGGGTGCTGATGAGCAATAGCTGAAACAGTGAGAATGTAAACTGTAACATACCAAAAATTGTCACAAAGCAACTCCTTCCACCACTTGGGAAGCTGATAAGGGATTCCCTACCTCTGATGTTTTTTCAGTTCATTCTGTCAAAAATCTTATATATTTAAACGAAGAAGACATTCCCATTTCTAAGTTCCAAGTCCAATCTACTGACATTTCTTAGAATGCAGCCAGATCCATTTCCATCTCAAAACAACTGGCTGAGAAACCATGAGTGCTTGAGGAATCAACTTTAAGGAGACTAGACTTTCGCAGGAGTTGTTAAAAATTCCTTCACTTTAATCATTCAGTAGAACCACAGACTGCAAATATGATGCATAAATAGGTGACTAACCAGATAGAAAAATATAACAAAACCAAATTCAAAGAGAAATAATACTTAAAATTAAATTGAAAGATAAAAAAAAAAAAATCCCACAGTAAAAGTATTTAAAGGGAAGAAAAAAAAACATCTTACCCTAATTTATCCAATCTCAGTGACTATATTTCAAGGGTTTGGGCATCTATAATGCCCAAATTCCAAGCTTCCACACAAATGCAGGTTCCAGGTCACAGTAACAACCGAAACATTATTAATTCAGTCATAATATTAAAAAAATGTTAAACTACACATAAGTAATTGGATGTGTTTATACCATACTAAGACATAAGAATAAACAAATGTAATTTATCTTTTTCCTATTAAATGCTCCAGTTCCTCTGTCTAACAAAAATCCCTCCTTTTATTCCTGCGACCGACTAATGCTGAATCATCATAAACTGCCTGCATTAGTCACTAACACTTAGTGTGATATAAGTGCTACTCACAGTTATATCACAAATAGTTATCATATGCTATTTTCTACATTTTCTTATGCTACATAACACAATAGGCCTACAAAGAGAGCTAGGATTAAAAAACATGTTTGTACCAGCAAAAATAATCCAAATGAGCAAACACATAAAAGAAAAAAAAAATCTGGGAAAACTATAGTTTTCCAACCACCTGCAGGAAAGGACAGGAAGCATAAAGCTGGACAGAGTACTTAAAAAGATTTCAAGCTTATGCATGCCCCCCACACCACGCTATGCATACTGAGAAAATCAGATAGAGCTTTTTCTTAAGCAGGCAAGCAAAATATTAGAACCAGTATACTTGCTTAAAATTCAAGTCACACAACTTGAGTTTTTGATTTTGTTCTTCTCCCCTACTGGCTTTTATTACATAATTGTCACCGATAACCCTAAAGGTTCCTCTTCTCTCCCTCCCAATGTAAAGTCAAACACACAAAAAAACTCTCTGCCGGTTGTCAAATTGCTGATTTCATCTCAAATTGTTTAATACAACAAACTTTAGATTTCAGGAGAACAGGAAACTTTAAAATTAGGCATTTCAGAACTAATTTCTGCATACAGATTTATGCAGGTTGTAACAAGAGAAACTACTCTATAATTGTCAGCTTCAATTTAATTGGGATGAAAACCTTTCAAATAGGGGTATGTTCATAGATGTAGTATGGAATTTTAAGTACAGTTCACATGACTGAAGTTAAGCACAGAGCTAAATTCTTTCCAAACTCAGGCCATGAACAACAAAATAGAGGTTAACCTATAGAGTGGTTAACCACAGACTAAGCTTCTGCATACTACTGAATTAAGAATTCAACATAAAAGCAAACACCCTTTACTAAAAATTTACTTGAAGCCCAAACTAAACTCTGTTAAAATGCAATACCAGAAAATTTTGACCTTAACATACTTTATACATTTCTGTGACACTGCAACGGTTTATAGCTACAATTAAAATAAATGCTGGGTTTGAACTTCACCATTCGACTGCAGAATGTCTGTGTGTAAGGGGTGGGGTGGGGAGTGTGTCTAAATGAACTATGCTACAATACCTGTGCATTACAGAAATAAAAAGGGAAAAATGCAGAACACAGTATTAACCGGGCAAGTCCGTTTTCAGTAACCAGAGGCAGCAATACTCACACTGTAAATTACAAAGGAGACTGATCCTCAAGAACACTTCTGGAGTGTTCACTATGCTCTCCTGATGTATTTTCTTAAACTCGGTTTCCACACAGAATTATGGATTGAGCTTACTATCATCTTATAGTTCTGTGCCAACAGGAATGTTAGCATCCACAGAAAAACCTTAAAGTATGTTTTGTAATCATTTCTGTAAGTAGGAGGAACATTAGCAAACAGGAGAAGGAGTGAAAACTGAAGCATCTTGTAAAGGTGCTGTTTTTTGGGATTTTTTTAAAATTATTTTTATTGCATACAAATTAACTTCAGTCAGATTTGAATAGGATGACGGGACATTTAAAAAGCATACCTGTTAAATATGTTCTCACTTGCAGCGTACTTGTCCAATCTTCCCAACGGCGTCAACATTTCATCTTGTGAGACAAAGTCCAGGGCTGAAGGTATAATAATCACATCAGACTCTGAGCTGTAGTCATCCACACCAACTATCAGAGACATCAGAAATATTCCTTATAATCACAGTAGTTTAACACTAAAATGATGTCTGTTGTTGGTCTGAAATACAGAAGTCTAGGCAAGGTTCCCTTGACAATATATTTAGTAACTGTACTGCATCATTCCCCCATCTTTCCCCATTCCCATAAAGCCTTTTCCATACAAGTGTGACTGACGATGTATAAATGGATTTTGAGTAATTTTCTCCAAATTCCTGAGTAAGATGCATCACCAAATTTCCAAAGTTCTCATTACTTTTGTCTGACAAACAGCATTTTTATACCTTATATTTTTATCAAGCAAATTACTTTTAGCTAATTGTAAAGTCAGCTTTTTGGAGACACATACTAAAATCATTGCTGCAATTTGCCCAGAGATAGAGTTAACACAACATGATCTAACAGAACAAAAAGACTTCTATGTCTGAAAAAAGAAAAATCTAAATTAAGCCTGTTAAAAGAGTGTGTTGCTAGATACGACTACCAAATAAAAGATGCACAATTCACCTACTGCATAATTATTATTCAGCACATCAACAGGGAACTTCACATACACAGACACCTTTATCAACATGGAACCACAAAGAATGGAAAAGGGGTCCAACCCTGCTCTGCAGAGCTGCTTGAAGACTAAGGATTAGAATTACCATCTTTTTTAGTTTCCATATGCCTTCTAAACTGCTCTAAAACTCAGTCCCATAATGAACATAGACTTTAGCCTGAAAATGCAATCACTTATTAGCAAGAACTATGCCAGATCATCTCTGTTACCCCTTAAAATACAACACAGTACAGTACACTACCTCTATTCTTCAGTCCAGCCAAATTTCTCTGAAAAGCCTTTTCAAAACTTGCAAATAGAGAAGGTCAGAAGATGGACAGATCTACAGGTGCAATAACGATTTTTTTTTAATGAACTCTTAGAAGGAAGAAAAAAGATTTTTGTCCTCTTACCTTCCATACAATTATTGTATGCTATATAAATTAGTTATCAGACATTGTATCATTATCTTCAACATTCAGAATACACAAGCAGCTACCATCTTCCTTACAGTATTTCAAATGTCAAAAGACAAACACTAAATTTCTCTGGAAGAGTAATATTTTTAGAACTAAACTGAGTTAACAGCACTCTTTTACCAACAAAGTATTTCTCTCATTTTCTATGTAGAGAATCCATGGATATCAACTAGTTATAAATAGATGCCATCCTTGCATAAGAGTCCAGATTTTGCAGTTGCTGATAGGCAGTTGCATGGCATTCTTGCCAGAAATCAAATGAAGAACTGATGGGGAAAGAGCAAGTGTGTAAGAAGAATCTGGCAGATGAGGGCAAGGATGAAAGTGTACTATGAGCCACAATACAGGGAAGAGCAATCTGAGGAGAGGAATCAGTGGTCTTGGATATGTATAAGGTAGAGGATAGGATACCAAACTGCAGGGGCAGGAAGGGAAGGTTGAAAAGAAAGATCAGCTACAAAAAGCTTTTGCAACACAAAGGGAAAGCATTTAGCAACCTCAGGTTTACATAACTCTTAGAACCTGTGTTTGGTTTGGGTTTGTGGGTTTGTTCGTGTTTAATTTTTGTTGTTTGGTTTGGGATTTTTGCAAGAATCAGTTTTATTTTCACAGGAAGTGGGGGGGTGTAAAAATGCACCGATAATGCAAGTCTGGACTTTATGCCAGGTTAAGTTAACAAGGAACAGGTGACACCCTCCCACAGCCTCACAGGCCTTTAATTCAACCCATCAATCCAACTGAACTAGGGGTTTCCCTGTGTTTATAGTTATGCAATCTCACACCTAGACTATTTCAGTGGAAGGCAGCTTCAACAATCTCTAGTCCAACTGGCCAACCACCTCAAGGCTGACTAAAAGTTAAAGCACTTCCTGCTCCCCCTCCTGTCCTCAGAAAGCTGCAGGGACTGATGAGGTGGCTTGTCAGCCTCCTTTCCAAACTAGGCAATTCCAAAGCCCTTAGTCGTTCATCACAAGGAACATTTTACTGCATGTGAGCTCCTGCTGTCCGGGGCTGACTCAAGACATACTCTGAAACAACAAACATACTCTGCAGCAGCCACAGAAGAAATGTTACACAGACACTCCTCATTCCAGGTAACAAATTAAATAATACTGGGGAGAGAAGGGGTATAATCGCTCCCTTCACTGGAAAACCAAACCCCTGTATTCAGGCCAATTTCTAAACTACAGAACTGAAATTACTACGGTTAAGTCGTGACATAACCAACTGGGGAGAAAAAAAAAACCCCACCACTCTAATATTCACTGAAATTAGCTCTATAATAGAGTGCTGTTTTTCTATTTCAGTGTCTGTTGATCACGCTATAAATTCCAAAGCACAAATTGAAGAAACTATGCCAAAATACCAGCATCATTATTGCCAGCAATATAATTATTTACCTATCAAGTGCATGAATAGGGAAACAATATAAATGTTGACCATTATATGAACCACCACTAATTTTACTTCCTGCATTCCTCTCTTCTCAACCTCAACTTTATGTTCCATGTTCCTCCTTTTCCCCTTCTACATTTATTCTTCCCTAATAGTCCTACAGTGAGTGGTCCAACGTAGATGCCATCTTAGATGATGTAGGACTGCTCACTCTCACACAGACATCAGTGTATGTCTGTGTGACAAGACAAAGTTGACTGGATGTCTGATGCCTTTGATTTAGCGAACTGAATGTTATGATAGTTTTTGCCTTGTGAAACCAGTTAAGTCAACCGAACTGCTAAATCCACTCTATATCAGATGTAAATACCAATGATAAAAATATGAGCAGCTGCTTACAATTTATCTGTTTGATGTCTCCTACTAGTTCAAACAGAAAGTGAGTTCTGTGGATTTGGCTCTGCTGTGCTTGTGCATTGTAAAATTAAGCTCAGCGCTACATTGGGCTTGATGTGCCTTGGTTACTGAGGCTGAACGACATTTATTATTTAAATAATTCCAGCATCTCTGCCCATAGCCCCAGAAGAGATCATTCAAATGACAGCATCCTTATAAACACAACACTAATACAAACAGGGAAGAAAAAGGTGATGAAAATAAATCAATCAGTACATGACCAGTTTGTAGTTCTAGTAAAGTACTATTACAGTTATCTTACATATTCATTTCCACTTTCAACATCAGAACACATACCCAAGAGATAGAGGCAGTCCAGCAGAATTCTCATTCTAACAAAGCCCCTCAAGAGGATGCTTTTCTTTAACTCGCCAAAAATATGATTCACCGGTAATCTAACCACTCCTCATCTAAAATGCATAAAGGGCATACTCTGCATTATTCAATAAACCAAGTCACTTTGCTATTCCCCACACTTGGAAGGTTATTCCGAAACAGTTATCAAAAAGGCTGTTAGCTGAATATTGCCTCTTCAGCCCTCCTCTGCTTTCCACCCACCTTTGAGCACTTGTCCAAGTACTGTAGAACCTTTTGTAAATTTTACAAATGTAAAAACCACCCCTGAACAACACAAGTGTACTGCTTTTCACTGGGATACAGTTAAAATTCTTCATAGCAGCTTATATTTTGTGCACCTCCAACCTATTCACTGGCAGGGCAGTGGGAGGAGTGAAAAAGGCCTTGACACTGTGCAAGCACTATGTTCGTGTGCTATCAACACTAGTTTCAGCACAAATCCAAAACATTGCCCCATATAAGGTACTACAGAGAAATTTAACCCAATCAAAACCAGTACAAATCTTGGGCTAGTTCAAATGCAGAACATCTGGATTTATTCCCACCTCAGAAAGCAGACCAGGCAACAGGGGCACATGTTACTTTTCTGCTGCAGAAAAACTATAGGTCAATTTTCTCCACTTTTTCAAACTGGTACAAGTATGGACCGAATGCTCAGAAGGCATCTAAGCTACAAGACACCATTGAACACTAATGCAAGAGCAGAGCCTACCTACCTTCTAATCTGGTTTTACATGTTTACCCCAACATGAAAAAGCAGAGCCAAGCAAACAGGAGTTTCCATAAAAACACCCTATATCAGCAGTTTAAAGTCACTAGTAGTGTCAGGGAGAGAATGAGCAATTGCACAACGGTGTGAAAAGCAATCACAATGCCCTTATTTCTGTCCACACATGTACCAAAGTAGAGCGAAATGAATAAATGCAGTAATTTATCCAGATTAAGTTTGCAAATTTCTGTTCAAAACTCTACACCAACTACCGCCAAACACAAGGCAGCATCACATAACAAGATAGTCAAATACTGAAACAAAATCCAATGTCTATCACTGACTTGGTGTATTAGAAAACTTCTCCTCTCTATACCTTCATTTTCCTGTCCAAACATTTGTTTGACTGTTTTTTGTAGAAGTTGTTCAGGTTTGTCTACCTGTCTTGCATCTAGGCCATACTGTGCTGTGAATATGTTAACATCCCCCACTTTAAGTTCTGTCTGCTATGGCAAGGATACAACAATTACTTGCCACATAACTAACTCAGACTATAGACCAATCTTGCTCAGACAGTCTACGTTAGAGGTGTTTAGTCAACTGCTGCCAAGCTTGGCTGAGCCTACAACAACAAAACAGAGGTCCATTTAAAACTCAGAATCCTATAAAAACCAGTCTGTAGGCCAATTTTCAACTGAGCTCATTTTTCTGTGTATCACATCTTCATAGCGTCTTTCACAAGGATTTCGATCATATTGAGTCTTTTACAGACAGGTGCACAAGATCACATCTGAAAAAATAACAGCTATTTTTCTTTTATTTAATAATGCATGAACTCTTGCCGTTCAGTAGCAAAGCCTACATGTATTCTTTTTGTTCATCTGTCTTTGCCATGGGCTCCATGGCAGAAACACGTTCTCCCTCATTCTGGCATAGAAACTCAGTAACAAGAAGCAGCATATTCTAAAAAATAAACAATTTTTAATTCTTAAAGCTGAGCAACAAACAGCTTTAAGGATTCAAGATTTCCAGCTAATACTACAGTTCCCTCATTTTATCTTCTGCATTCCCAAAACATCCTCAAGATCTATTACACAGTGTCTATGGCAGCTGCTACAGATATATCTACTAAAATGGACTAATTTTTATTCAGCTGCAGAACAGGCTATTTACTACACTCTACATCAATTGTTATATGGACATTCAGGTTAATACAGCACTTACATGCAGAAAGGACTGATTTCTTTTCTGCTGCTCAGGCAAGTAATTTTTTCTGCTTAATTTTAGGGTAGAAATAGTCTTGTAAGGGAAAACAATTGATATCATGATATTTTATATCATTATCACAAACTAACAGCAGCAGGTTTTGTTCTAAATTTCTGTCCTCTGTGCCATAAAAGAATAAATTCACCTTACATTCAGACTGCTGCAGAACACAAGGAGTATTCTCAGCCCTTCAATACTGTAAATACATTAACTTCTGTATAAATTTTCTATAAGAAATACCACTTCGTATCTTGATGTTCTGCAAAGAGACTTTCACCTCAGCAAAAGCATGGAAGCCAAACACCTATATTTGTTCACAGTTGAACTCACTACTCTCACCCTTTCCTCCTGGATGATGTTCCAGCTCTGGTACTGCACTGACATCACAGACCAAAGAGTCCAGTCATGCTATTTCAGTGTCATTTGCTACCACGAATTTACTGCCCTGCTTCAGTAACATTAACCGAGAGCTACTGCAATGAAAGCTACACAAATATCACAAAATGTGTTTGTCATGCAGAATTCCACCACCCTGCCTGCCCAACCCAGACATCTGGTGATCACAGAACCCATCATCAATAAGCGGGAGCCAAATTTTCCAAGAAACACTTAAAATTTACTATTTCTGTTTTCTTCCTGCTGTAGCCCAAGACTGAAAATGCAAATCAGAGGCCACAACTTTTCCCTGATATTGCAAACGTTTTTGGAGAAAAGCACAAGTTTGAGAGGTGTATGATTTTGTTTGAGCAAAAGTTATCACTGTAAATGATAATCTTAGATTCCAGTCTGCCTACCATATTAGCAGAAATTTCTCCATTTATCCTCTAAATTACCCCTTCAAAACACAGAGCCTCTATCCACCTTGAGCCTCTCATGAATCTGAAGTTACCACACCTGTATGCCCAGACTTTGTTGTCTGAACAACTCCAGTTTTGGTGAGGCTGGGGCTGGGGGTGGAAGAGAAGGAGGAGGGACGAGGGAGCAAGGAAGCAGATAAGAAGGCAGAAATGCAAAGCAGCTCTGATGCAAAGCTGTCCTGCCAGCAGCAAAGGTTTACCACATTAGCCCCTGTGCAACACTTTGATAGCAGAGCTTGCTAACACCTCAAAGCATAGACACAGCAAATCCTTCAAAATAAAGCTTCAGTACAGGCTTAAGGGGTAAGTGGGAGCATTTAGCAGATGAAAGAAAGACATAGAAATCAAAATCAGCAGCTGTTTACATAGAGAACTGATGCAAGTATGGAACAGCAAATATCAAAGACCCACTAGCCTAAATATAACAGACTATGAGAATATTTTCATTTAGCAAAGGCCTTCACAAAAAAGACACAGTTATCAAGCATGCCAAAGGAGTTGCCTTTCTCATCGAGCACCGCAGGACACAAAGGATGATACGAAATTCTTTAAGCAAGGAGAACAAATGAGGCTACAGACAAGTTTGTCTCTTACAGGCATACGCAAGCAGCACTGAAAATCCTGATTTGCTCTGAAACAAAGGAATAGTTCTATCTCATATCACTCACTAGTTATTTATTTGCACAACAGCTGAATGTACCTTCTCCCTTGACCTGCAATAAAACCTGATCTGGAGGAAACTGAAACAAAGAGAAAGACATCCAAGCGACCAGTTAAAACAATCAAGAGTTTATATTTTGTCTGCTGATTTCCTGTTGTGAGCATGCCATGCCCATCACCATGGCACTAAAGGCTCCTGCTGTTTAAGTCTCTATCTTCTACCCCTTCCAAACAACTGCATACACTCAAGAATGGAGTGAGGTTAGAGGGAAGCAAAAGTCAGCTAGGGTGAGCAGGAAGTTCCTCTGAGGTATTATTTTTCTACGTTACAAGTACATTATAGTCAGAGAAAAGTATCCCCTCTCTCTCTGCAGAGGACTGCTGCTTGTGGGATTTTTAACTGACTCCATTACTGACCGAGAATTTTGTAGCACTACAAGGAAAACCCCACTCCCATCTTCAACCAACACATTCTCCCTGGTCCTACCACAACAGGACACGTGCATTCACCGTGCTTGGGGCCACGCTCAAGTTCTGCCACAAAGAGGTATCTGGTACATGCAAAAACACCAAGTTCAAACTGTACATGCTTTAACCTTGGACTAACCTGGGATGAAGAGCATTATGAAGCAAGCAGTTGAAGCTCAATTGCTCCAAAGGCTTGTGCTGGCTTTGCAATGCTGATGTGACACCATGAGCTATGATACATCAGCTACTAAGTGTTGTTCCCCTGTGCAGTTACCTCAACTGGTTCAATCGCAGTAACTCAAAAATACTTACTTGGGCTAAACAGTGCAGAGAAGGCAAGTTCTACAACTAGCACATCCATGATCCATAAAACATGGCTTTGCAACTTAAATCACTTTGAACTTCCTAACTGTACTTTTCCTCTCTCCACTTAAACCCCAGACAATGCTCTTGAGACTTTGTTTGACAGCTTTCAAAACTCTCAGTAGATAAACCTTGGTGTTTCCTGAGCGCGCAGAGGCGGAAATTCCTGCACTTTTCTTACCTCTGCAACTCTCCACACTTTTCCTGTCCGTGCTCAGCATAAAGCATGAAACTGGTCTATGGGAGAAGACTGAGAAAGACAGAATGCAGCGGATCCACTCTTAGAAAAAGTAAGAACAGTCACAGGGGTTCATTTCAATGCTATTTTATGTTTACATGACTTGCACAAGCAAGTATCCCTACAGACTAATAAAGCTATTTCTCCTGTAGGCTAAAGAGGAAGGAAAAGGTAGTCTGTCTTCCATTCAAATATCTGGGAACTGTTCAGGCACTATGGCAACAACACAAAAAAAATTCCCTATGCAGACTTGTTTATCAGAGAAAAACGGTGCAACACCCTTCAATATCACTCATATAGAATGTCAGTTTTATACATTAATATATTGAGCTTTTCCAGAAATTGCACTGCAGAATAATGTGCATTTATGGTACAATTTTCCTCTATTTTTTCTTTACCTTAAAAACAGTAAGAAAAACCCACCAAACCAGTACTCTCAACTCTCCCTGCAGTTGTTCTCCTGTTGCAAACGAACACCCTTCACAAATGTATTTTGATATTTTGCTCTACCTATACATTGGACAGGGTTTTCACACCTTTCTGCCAGAAAGAACCACAGCACCCCTCCCAAACCAAGAAAAAGCCACATTAGTTTTTCTTATGCTATAAATTCTAAAGCAGAAAGAGGAGCCCTGAAGTTCTGGGAACCTTCAGGGGCAGTTGTCCCTGCCTCGCTCTCCTAAAGAGGGAACTGCTCTCCAGCTCTCAAAGCCAAAGCTCTCCTTTCATCCAGTTCTGCTCCTGTTACAAGGTATCTCTTGCAGCTACTACTCTCGCAATGAAAACTTCCTGCCCACACTGAGGGAAAGTCTTAGCAGCAAAAGACACACACAGGAAAGAAAAGGCATTTTATCTTCAACACTGCGGTCTGCCACCTCCACAACAGGTCAGCAGTCAGAAATAACTGCAAACACCAAGGTTTCACTCACTTAAGCTTAAGATTTTGAAAATTTCCAGCTTCTTCCTGACTCTTTCACTTGTTCTCCTCTCTGGCTTTTTTCCTCCAAGTAGGAGAGAAAGGGAGAAGCCTAGGAGATAAATCATGAGACAAGGGAAAAAAAAATGCTGGCAATCTCATTTGAGGATCCCTGCCAGAGATGGGAACATGAAAAGTGATTGGTGAAAAGCATATTTCCACATCAGAGGAAAGCTGAAAGCCTAGAAAACTACCTCTTCTTCAATCCTCTGCTAGGTGTAATGGTGAAAACATGTGCAGCTGCATGAGGAGGGTTCATTAGCCTATATCAAATCAAGCACAATCCTTTCCTCACATCATCATCTTCTCTCTAGCATCCTAAGAGGTTGCTCGAGAAAGAGAGACTAACCATTACCCACCTGAGACCACTAAAACCAGAATTCCATGGGGACACAGCCATCCACCTGAGTCTCCCAGCTTCTATGAGGGTCAATCACCACATTAAAAGACAAAGAAATGAACTGAAGAGTTGGGAGAATTAAAACCTGCTCTCCGGGGAAAACAGCTGACTTAACAATTATGCTTCATTAGCATTAAGAAATGATTATTGTATTCCCAGAGGAGTAGAATCTCAGTCACACCAGAGAACTGATTCAGATCACTACAGAAAGTCTGCCATTATTTTCTGTTACTACTTTTTTGCAACACATCCCTTAAAGATTGCAGAACACTGAAATGCCAACCCAGTAACACAAAGTACCTCAGTACTCTTTCACCAGAGCTAAGACTCTGATGGGACCAAAAGGTTAGTACAGCAACATGGCATTTGAACACCACGTCGGAAATTTAACTATCCTCAAAGCTGGAATTAAGTTTAAGAAGTGACATGACTTGCAGTCTACACATAACAACCAACAGCATAACAAAATTTGCTAATTCTTATTCTGTGGCAAAGGAACAAAGAAACTACAATGCAAAAGCTTCTGACATTACTATGCACAGCTGTGGGAAAGGGAAGGTGAATTTTAACACAATAAATGCATGTTATGCCACCATAATTCACTGCACGAGAATAAAAACCACCACACAGCATCAAGCTGTGATTGTGATTTGACACCACAGGGAAAAAGAGACTGATTTTATAAAAAAAAAACAACAATAACAACAAAGAAAAAAAACCCTTTTGACTTTAGTATAATTAAAAAAAAAAAACTTTAAAAATTACATTGAAATTAGCTTCCATTTGGAAAGAGAACTGTGCACTACTCGAAGTCTAAGAGAATAATTTAATTAAAAGCAATCAACCAACACAAGCTAATGTCAGATGATTTGCTCATCACCTGGAAAAAGAACATAGCATCAATGATAAAACAGCTTTTGACAACTGCAGATGCACAAAGCATATTTTCTTCAGCTCAGCTAAATAAAATGGTTCACTCACAGAGAAGCCTGCTGAGAAGAAAGACTAGGAAGACCTGTCCTCCCTTTCCAATCAATGAAAAAGAACTCAATACTAAAAACAGAGCTATGTTGGATCATCACTATTCTATTTTTAATTTTTAGAACTGTTTCATCCACTAGTGAAATCCAAACACCAACATTAGATTTGCCAACTGTAAAAACTATCTTATTGTTGAATTTTAAATCTATCATACCAATAAATCCTTATGCTAAAGAAAACAAGTTCACACACAGGTGTATATACATATGTATCTCTAAAAGCTCATTTATCTGTTTCAAACTAAAACTGTCTAAACTATGCCTACGTATTAAAATTCCATATTCTGCATTTTTAGTTAAAAGATCTGGAAACTAAGTATAGAGAAAAAGGAAACTGTCACTCACCATTTTTCAACATGATAAAAGGCAAAGCTTCAAAATCTGAATCTTACCCTACATAACCACATGCACACAGCACTTGCAACTATCGAAAAGTCCCAATGTTGCCTGCAAATGCAGCTGTCAGTTATCAATAATAAAGATTTCTTCCAAACACAAAAGCAAAACAGTATTAAAACCAGTAATTAGATCAAGATTTCTTTGCTCTCCTGCTTTAAATCACAATTAAAGTAATGAGCTTTACAAAGCTATCTTCTTTCAGAATCTGAATTCTAATTACAGATGGCTCTATTTTTTAGAATACACATCCTGCACACATCAATGGTCAGACTGAAAGACATCAGCATCATGGTACTCTTGATTCCATCCATCTATAGTTATCAGTTCAATCTTCAGAAACAACCAGGGGAGGGGGAGAACAAAACCTATCTAGGAGGAGTCAAAGTACGTTTTATTTATCGGCAATAAGCCCACGTTTGCTTTTCAATCATTTTTGTTGCTTATTTTCTTCTCTGTTATATACTCAGTTTACACAGTTATACTATTCTACTTCGATTTT
Source organism: Corapipo altera (assembly GCF_003945725.1). Lineage (NCBI taxonomy): Eukaryota > Metazoa > Chordata > Aves > Passeriformes > Pipridae > Corapipo > Corapipo altera. Next base: position 2,779,729 of record NW_020884903.1, read on the forward strand.
GTAAGCACAAAAGAAAGATTTGAACAAAAGCCAAATTCTCCCTGACTTCTTTTCACATACTGTGCAAGATTTCAGACAAAAGACCAAGGAAGCCAACAGTCCAAGTACTGCTATGGGTAACTGTCCAGCTGACAACGAATTACTGTCTTCATTTTGCCACCTTATCACAGCCAGATGGGATAGGGAGTCTTCTTCAGGCTTCCACTTTTAATTTTTGAATTTTTACCCTACTGTCTTTAGGGTGGGGTGCTTCTTTGGTCTTTTTTTGCCTTCATGTATATCACACAAGGATTTTTGTTAGGTTTACCTTCACACGAATTAAATGCAATGGTATGTCCCTTATTTGGTGGGGTTAGAGACATCAACAAAGTTGTATTTCACAATAAAAACTTACACTTAGGAATTAAATTTTTCTTTTATAGCCTTCTGTATGTTCACCCAGTACACATTCACTGTTCATGTTTTGAGTTTTTTTCCTTTTACTTCAAAATCCCAAACAAGTAAAAGCCACTGGCTGAAGATGGAAGAACCAGAATTTCTCTAATTATTATCATAGCCTTTGACATCAGGAGCTACGTCTACAGAAGCAAAATAGCAGCTAAAATAAAAGTACTGAAATGTCATTTGTCAAGCTATGCAACTACTTAAAGCAATCATCAGGTGTAAAGTATGCATTCACTTCAGAAACAAAAAAAAAAGAAAATAAAAATCAGAGCTTTCTAGTGGTTACCAAGCAACCATGAGCAGAAAAAATATGAAGCTTTCGAAATAGAAATGCAAACCAAAGCTGAAATTAATTATTTAAAAGTCAATCCAGCTGGTTTATCAACCACTCTCTGAAAGCCTTCCTTATAAAAGCTCTCGTTTAATCTCTGACCTCTTAAACAAATAAACAAAAGGCAATATTTTTTTTTAAATAGATGCCTTCCACAGCATATATTCTGAAGGTCTCCCACTCCTCCAAAAGCAGATTTACTACTCTCTGGTGAAATCTAGCAATATTTCATTAACTGAAATATTTATCAAGTTCTCTTCAGTAAAAAGGTAAACTTTCATTTACAAGTAGCTATTAAAATAATACTCCAAATATTTTACTGTTTTATATTTCAGGTTAATTAGCATCCAATGAGTTGGCATAATAAATGAGGGGAGGCACAAATTGTACAGCTGTACAAGTTTTTAAACACCAACGTTCCAGTAAAACCACTAATTCCAGAAACCTTACAAGATAAAGATCATAAAACAGCTCTTCTTGACTCTGCATATCTAAAAAGATGCACAGACGTTTGGTTCATTAGTTTTAGCAGCAACTGTGTATTGTTGTTTGCTCAACTCCAGGACTTTCTCCCACTGCTTTACAACATAAGCAATAAAAGGTACCTCTTAAGTCACCTTAATGATTCCTTCATTAGGAGGAAACACTGAATCACACTGTAGATTCTCATTATCAAAGAAAAAAAAAAATCAAACCAAACAATTTTGTGATTCAGAGTCAAACCTAGGCTCACTGATGAGCTACAAAGGAACACCCAATCTAGTAAAATGTCCTGAGCTACATGCCTCATCAGAGACCCAGCTTCAGATGTCCAATCCAGATCTTTACACATGCATCCAGTCTTAAGGACTCCTGGTTTCTCCAGCACACCTCACAGGTGTTTGCTTGATATTAAATCAATTAAAAGCCCAAAAATTTACTAAAAACATGGTTCACTTTTCAAAATAGCCAATCAATTGATCATATAATTTTACATTTATCTAATTCCTCCTCCTAAATTACAGCCCCAAGACTACAGGTATGCCCACATATCTTTTTCCTCGTTTGTCCTCAACTATAGCTTAGCACACTTAATAGCAAGACCACAACTGGCAGAATCATGCACACATAAAAGCTGCCAGCACTTTCAGTTTTCTCACAATTGCATTCTACTTCTGCAGGAATACACCTCTAAACCAGTGTTTAACTCCACTGCTTGACAGACCTGCAAATATTTGAAGTATTTACAACAGAGAGGTACTGTAGGGTGCGGTTCAGGTAGAAACTGTAGCTTTCTTTCTGCCTCATTTTTTTAAATGTAATACTCAATAATCCTTCAATTGGAAACACTTTCATAATTGTGTAAAACCTGTTGCATGTGGGTACAAAATACAGTTATTTCAAATACCACTGCACAAGAAATAGCGATTTTGACTAGGTATGTGCAGTCTCCATGGTCTGTATTATTTTTCCTTGGCTCACACACACCTCACAAGAACAAAATCACATAAAATTTACAACTATAAAAGCCATGGTGTGACTGGAAGCACATCCAGACAGCAAACATTGATTCATATAGAGTCCCTGTTTTTACTCTTAAAATAACATGCATAAGTATTGAGCCATTTGCTTTTATCTACTTCCATCAAAACCTCAGTAATTTTTAATGAGGTTTTGAATTTTTAGATTTCTATGGCTCCTGCTTTCAGGATGTTCTCATCTGGACTGAGTCACATCCCCATGCATATATTTTTTTCATTTTTAAAGACAAGACCATAGCATTCAGACCACCACCAGGAACCCACAGTTTCAGAGTCACCTCTCCAATGACTACACATAATTTCTTACTTCAACTCCTGTCTTACAGTCAACTAAAACCATAAACTAAGTGGAAATTTAAGAATACATTTTTTTGTTTCTGAATAAGTCCTCTTGTAATCACAGAGAGTTTTCAAGCAACTACATTATCAATTTAAATTTAAAAAAAAAAAAAAGCCTTAGGGAAAGGTTCCCTCTTTGTGCAAGGCAAAGCATAACAAGAGCCTTCTGAAAATGTCAGCTGACAAAACTGAAAAAGAAAATGTAGCAGTTAAATCCTGAAAAGATAAAATAGCTCTCCTCTAAAACTGTAAGCCACGAAACAAAAGGTCCAGCCCTGGTGAGGGGATCTCTCTGCAGACTGAGCAGCAGACAAAATACCTTCAGACAGCAACCAGGGGGTCCACACACCCATGGCAGGCTGTGAGGCAGGCGCTTGCCTCCATCTCCATTTTCACTTTCCACCCAAAATTCATCCTGCCCTGCTTCCAAGAAGCTCCCTTGGTACTGGCATGACCAACAGACAACTTCTCACCTGAGTAACATCTCACACTCTGCCAAGCTAAGGCTTCATACCCCTGAGTTGGAAATATTGCACCACCACAGCCACATCCTGCTCCTTGCACCCTAACATTAACTCTTTTCCACACATCTCTCCAGTGGGGTCAGGAATCACAGAATCAATTAGGTTGGAAACTCTTGAGATCATTGAGTCCAACCTACAATCGAACACCACCCTCTCACCTAGACTACGTTCAGTCTTTTCTTAAACATTTCCAGGAACAATGACTCCACCAACCTCCCTGGGCAGCCCATTCCAGTGGCTAATCACCCCTTCTGTGAAGAAATTCCTCCTGGTGTCCAACCTAAACCTGCCCTGGTGCAGCTTTAGGCTATTTCCTCTTGTCCTGTCACTTGTTGCCTGGGAGAAGAGCCAGATCCCCACCTGGCTACAATCTCTTTTCAGGTATTTGTAGAGAGCAATAATGTCACCCCTGAGCCTCCTCTTCTCCAGGCTAAACACCCCCAGCTGCTCCTCACAGGACATGCGCTCCAGACCCTTCGCCAGGAAGAGGTAGCCTGAGGACGGGGGGCGGGGGAGGGGAGGAGGAGGGATGAGGGACACAAAAAACATACACAGAGATATAAAAGGAACGAGCAAAGGAACAAGCAACCCACACGCTGCTGCAGTTGCAGCAGCCTCCTCTTCCTCCTTCTCCTCCCCGGCGGCGCCCCGCCGTGCCCGGGCCATGAGGGGACGCCGCCCCGCCGGCAGAGCCGCCCTTCCCTCCCTCCTTCCCCTCCCTCCCTCCCGCCGGGGCGGCCGCTAACGGCGCCCCCGCCCCGCCCAACGCACCCCGTGGGAGCGCCCGGCGGAGCCCCACGCGCGACCGGGACCGGGTCATGGACACTGGGGAACGCGGAGCATGGCCATGGCTTCCTCGCCCTCCTCCTCCTCCCCGCCGCCGCCTCCCACAATGCACCCTGGGCGCTCCCCCGCGGAAGCCACTTCCTCGCCCGAAAGCCGCCCCGCCGCCCCCCCCTCCCCCCCGCCCCATCCCCACTCACATCCGTCGATATCCTCCTGCAGGTCCTCCTGGAGCAGCGACAGATCTGCGATGGGGGAGACACACACACACACCATGTGCCAAACGCGCCCGCCGACACCCCCGGTGCCACCCGCGACCCGACTCCGCCCGCGGGCTGCGCCCCCCGGACCCGACCCAACCCCACCCCGCAGACCCCCGCGCTCCGAGCCCGGACAGCGGCTGGAAGCGCTCCCGAAGCCGGGGCGGGAGAGAGGAGGAGGAGGAGGGGGGATAGAGGAGGGAGGGCTGGCGCCTCGCCGGGGAGGCGGCGTGTGCGGGGAGGGGGAGGGGGGCGATGCCTACCCGCCATCTTGCTGCTGCAGCCCCCACGGGGCGCCCGGCTACATCCAGCCCGCGGCCGTCGCTGGGAGCAGCGGTGGGAGAGGGCGGGCACCCGTACGGTTCAGGCCCCGGGCCCGGCGGCGCCTCTCCGCGTCCCCGGGAGAGCCGCGCAGGGAGGGAGGGAGGGAGGAGGGAGCGGGCGGAGGAAGGCGGGAGGAGGGGTCTGGGCCGGACACGCTGCCCCCGCCTCCGCCCGGCGGAGCTGCTCCGGCTCGCTTGCCGCTCGCTCGCACAGGCGGCCGCGCCTCCACGCCCCGCGCTCTGACTCACGCCCGGAGCCGCCCGGGCTGGCCCTGGGGACGGAGAGCGCCCGAGCTCAGCCGCACTCTCCGGCCCGCTCACCTGGGCTCGCCGCTCCCCTCCCCGCCGTCGCCGCCATCTCGGGGCTTGGGCTCCTGCTGCCGCCCGCCGAGGGGCTGAGGAGAGCTCACGGAGCTTCCCCGGCCCTGAAATTCAGGTGTGGTGCGGTCACCTGCAGGAAGCGCCCCGAGGGTGCTCCTCGCCTTGCTCAGCGTGGGGTCGCTTCCAGAGGGAAGGGGTCTAGTCGTGGAGGCAGCGGGGCCGCAGAAGTCCCTGCCGCCGCCGTCGTAGGGTTACCTGGGGAGAAGGGTCCCCTGACCTACTAGAGAGCAGCTCTGCTGAGAAGGGTCTGGTAGCCTTGGTGGATGACAACTTGACCCTGCGCCGGCAGTGTGCTATTGTGGCGAGGAGGGCCAATGGTAACACGGGGAAGAGTGTGGACAGCAGGTTGAGGGGAGTGATCATCCCACTCTGCTGAGAGTAGAGACACATCTGGAGTACTGTGTCCAGTTCAAGAAAGACAAGGAGAGAGTCCAGCACAGGGCTACAAAGATGATTAGAAGTCTGGAGCATCTCTCTTATGAGGAGAGACTGTGGGAGCTGGGCCTGTTTAGTCTAGAGAGGTCATCTCATTAAAGCATATAAGTATTTCAAAGGCAGGTATGAAGAAATCCCAGAGTCTTTTCAGTGGTGCCCAAGGAACAATGGCCATAAACTAAAACACAAGAAGTTTCACCTCAACACGAGGAAGAACTTCTTTACACTGAAGGTGGCAAAGCACTGGAACAGGCTGCCCAGGGAGGTTTTGGAGTTTCCCTCTCTGGAGACATTAAAAACCCACCTGGACATGTTCCTGTGTAACCTGCTGTAGGTGACCTTGCCTTGTCAGGGGGGTTGGACTAGATGATCTCCAGAGGTGCCTTCCAACCCTAAAAATTCTATGATTCTGTGACAGATGGCTGTGTCACCACCATACAGCCCACAAGCATCCTCTTCATGTGAACTGCCAAATTTCTGCAGCTGGGATCCTGTGGCTTAAACACATAGAATGTTCTCCCACTGCACCGCTGTGCCTTCTGACTTCAGGTTTCAAAATACGCAATTTAGTCATGTACACACAAAGGTACCCATCATTTTTACTTTTTTTTGGCTGTACCTTTTGGTCACTGCTGATGGTTTTCATTTTAACCATTTTGATAGATTTTCCCCCCCCCTGTAGATTGGAAGATAAAAGTGTTGGATAAATGCTCTATTTAGTTAATAACCAGAGCACTTGATAAAGGAAAAGGCCATTACTGGTACTGGTGCTACTTGGGAGTCTTACCTGTGTCTTCCACAGTCTTGTTTTAATAGTGATAATAATTGATGAAGTTGTTGAAGAAAAGCAAAATAAATTATTTTTGGTTTTCAAAAAAGGATGCAATTTCATTAGCTCTGTTTTTAGCTGAGTCTTTGACAGTATGTCTTGTAAGTTGCTTTTTAACATCAATTTTTTGTTTTTACTTGGTAAGTTGGACAAAGATTAAATCTCTGTAGCCATTCGTTCTCTTTGCCATGGTGGATGAAAATCTGTAATTTTCTTTTAAAATGCATACATCCCTTTCCTTACAATCCTGCAGAGCAAACTCTGCCCTATTTCACACCTGTTCAGTCTTTAGATGAGTCACTGGGGCCTACCGGATCCTGATTATTTAACATTTGTTTTTGTTCAGATATATAACTTCAAAATCTTATTAAATCAAGTAAATTCACCATGACTGAGTTATATGAACCATGCTATTCTCTGCCACTGTAATTTAAGAAGAGATTCAGGGAAAATATTTGACATCACAAATCTCTGGCAATGCTGGATGTAATAGCAGTAGACGTAGAACAGGAAAATTAAGTGTACTTGAAGATCCCATTTTGTTATCTTTATATTCACAAGTTATTTTCAAGAAGTTTTCTCTCATCTTCTCTGCATTGTTCACCACAATCAAGGCCCGGTTTTGATTCTTCTGAATTCAGTAGAAGTGAATCTAAAAATTTGTCACTGCTAAGATGTGATGTGCTTCATTTTACTGAAAGAATCAAGGGGTTTGGTTCCGTTTTCCAGCTCTTTGGGAAGGGGCACTAATTCTCACTGACTGTAGATTACTCTGGTCTGGAAGCATCAAAGCTGCCTTGAGCATTATTATCACCATCATCATAATGAGAAATAGAACTTAATGAGATACATCTATGAAAACGGGGATTATAATTAACAGAATTACTGCTCTTTAAAGCGCATTAATAGTGTTAATTATCATGCATTAATCATTGGCCCATATGTAATGGTCTCTAGAGTATTTAGGATTTTTTTTTTTATTTCTACCTGCTTTTAAAGACAAGAAGTATAATTTATGTAATAAAGCAATGACAATTGCAAGCAGTCATACTTAGCATAAGTTCATATAAATGAATTCTGGGTCTTCCTATGTGCACGTGATCTTAAGTGGTGGTTAGTTCTTTCTCAGTAGGCAGGACCATGTGGTATTTAAATAGCACAGATAACCAGGGTCAGTGTGTTACAAATTATAATTGTTCAGGAATTGCCATTTTTTTTTTGTGCTATATGTTACACATAGAACATCAGATTTTGTTCCTCAGGCAGAGTTGGTTCCAGCCCCATTGCCAGCAGCCACTGGGAAAGGTCTCTTCCTCTGTGAGTAGAAACTCTGTGGCAAAACCTGTGGCTCACACAGTGACACACGCAAGGTGGGGGCGAAATAATTTAATTAAATAAACAAATTGGCTTCATGCCAAGACACAACACAAAATCCACTTAATGACTAAGTGACCAGGTATTTCTAAACTTCTCAGCCTCAGTGAATCCCGAGGTACTCCTTGGGAGCCTGCTGCAAAGTTCAAGTCGATGGTAAGCTTCCCTGCCACTGGTCACAAACAAGCCAGGCAGAGACCTTGTAAGCGTAGGACAGATGCTGACTCTTCCAGATGAACTGCTGTTTTAAAACAGCATACCTAATTATGGAAGCAAATTTTCATAACAGACTTGTTTTATTAGACGAGATGTGTTAAGGAGCAAGTAATATAACACCTGCCAAAACGTTCTAGCAGATTTTGTGCTGGAGTTCTCGTAGTCAGTTTAAGTACCCGTACAGGCACTGGAAAGTAAAAAACCAAAGAACAGATAAACTTGCATTCTCACACTCTATCTCAAGGGAAAAACACGCTACAAAGGGTGGGGGCCAAGGCTATGGATGGGAGGACACAAATGGAAGACTCCTTGGCAAGGTCCTTTGCATGGGATAAAAGACACCTGGGTTGCTATCTACAAGATGTATCTCAAAATAGTCGATAGCAATCAGCCAGACAGTATAGTATTTACATGAAGTGCTACGTAAATCCTTTCAAACTTGCATGTTAGACACGAGACACCCAACATCCACCTAGACATATTTGCAACATGTTATTCTGTAGTTTGACTGGTGACATTTCTTCTATCAAAACTGCTCTAGATATAAGGATCTCAGGCTCAAAAACTGCTGCACCCAGAATTCACCCATGTTATTGTATTTATTATCTAGCATATATATTATATATTTTTGCTCATTTGTTGTGAAGAAGCAAGTCTGATCAGATAACTATGTCAGCTTTCAATGTCCACAATATTAACTAGCTTTACACTTCTCCCAGGCTACCTCTGTGTGTGGGAAGAGCTTCCCATAAATATCTGTGCAGCCATCTTGCTATCATCCTTCGTATTCCTCCTCAAAACTCCCTTTTCCTGTAAAGCCTACCAAAAAATGTATCAGGGTTAGATTGCTGGTGCACCAAGGCAAATGCTTATCCTCTTGAGTAATACTGACTCATAGTTTTCTTGTCCACCCCCAGAATTCTGTCTGCATGCATATGTTGTCCTTTATGGTTGAACTATTCAGTCTCTACTTTTCAGACTCATCTTCCCGTTCTTTGCAGAATGCTTAACCAAAAATTGGCCCATAACTAAATATACAGATTAAGATACATATACACACACATAAGCACACATGTACCTATAATATGAATGGATACATATGAAATCCCAGTGGCTGAAGCCTGGGATTTGCAGTCAATCTGCATTTGAAAATATAGTAAAGCATTTCTGCTCAAAAGAGTTGTTCATCATAAAATGTTTCCTTTCTTCTCCTTTCCCTTTTCCTTCCTTCTCTCCTTCCCTTCCCTACTCCTCTTCTTTTTTGCCTCTCCAGTAAAAATACTGGAGAAGTTTTTTTCTTACATCCCTTATGGCTGCAAAAGTTTTTGACTCTGCAACACTCAGTTTTATTTAATTTTTCCTATTTCCTGGGTAAGAGGTTGAGCTGGTGACTACTGGCACTTAATATCAGAGTCCAGCTACCACTGCTCCTAGTGAAGGCCTTGCAGAAGGATTATAAACACACACTATGCCAACCATGAATAAATTAACACCTAAATTTGCTGACAAAGATCTTGGTTAATATAAAGTTAAGTTTGCCTTCTGGGTTCCTCATGTTCCTGGTCAGCAACAAATGCAGTGGCATGTTCAGATGACGCTCAAACCTCTAAAAACTAGGAAATGCCCTTCTGAAGTACGTTGTGGTGCAGCGTTAAGGCTGCACCTGGAGCTCACAGTGGCTCTTGGCATTAATTTGCAAGCAAATCTCTTGCACCAGTGGCATGAAGATGGTAATGTGTGTGAAAAAGGAAGAGAGGTGTGTAAATCAGGAGACAAGCTCTGATGGCCTCATGTTTCAAGTAAGGTGATATCCAACTCTTTTGGCTATAGATGTGTCATCTCAATAGCAGTCAAGTGAAGGTCTGTATCTGATCCTGTAAGTGCTCAAACTCACTGTGAAGAAGCACAAAGAATGCATCAGAGGCTGTTTCGAAGAGCTGGGTCTCAGTGTTTGAGTGCAGCATTTGTACAGCATTCCTTATTTAGTAGCACTCACCTGGACACAGGTTTTCCTTTAAGAGCACTGTTCTGCAGCTCTGGGATGTTCTGCTTCAGGAATCATGCGTCATGCATATGTATGTTACAGGAAGCCTGAATCACTGATCAAACAAGGCAGAGTTCAGGTTGTACCACTGCATTTTAGCTCTGGATTTCCTGGTTCTCAGAGATCTGCATCTCACTGACATACTGGAAGGAAACAAGACTGGGCAACCAGAAACTGAATCTTTTCCTCACTGAATTGTCTGAGTTTTTTTGTTGGGTGTGGGGGGAGCATTGTTTGTTTGTTTGTGTTTATTTGTTTCAATAAGATAAAAAAAAATCTGTATTTTGGCTATTTCAAGAAATTGCAGCAAGCACATAGATGTGTAGCTGGGATACTACTGCAGTAGATACATTTATCCTCCAACCCTTCATCTTAGATCTCCAAATCATTTTGTAAGGAAATGTGTGTCATTATTCTCATCTCACAGATAGACAAACAGAGAACAAAAGAAGCAAAGTGATGTGCCTGATACAGCTTGAGGCCTGAGATAGAAATTAGTGCATAAAATAAAACACGCATTAAAAAAATCTACTGCACTATTTTTCACTATGTGATGCCATCACATATATGACAGGTAGCAATCTAATCCATGGTTCCTAATGTGCCAGCTCTGAGTTGTATGCCAGGCCAGACCATGCCTCCCTGTTAGATTCATCCTTGAGCCAGCCAGGCTTTCCAGCCTTTCCTCAACCCACACAGTCTCCCTTCCCCACCCAACTAGTCCCTACCTGGAAATGCCTAACCTGATTTTCAGATTATTATATTTGCATTTATTCACTACTTTGCTTCCTGTTCCACTGAGTTTTAATTTGCATCTCTTTAGATCTACTTAGATATTGGCATATATAAGCCGATAGCTCACACTCTTCTGAATCAGAGATACTGAGATCCCAGAACATATCTCAGAGGGACAAATGGGACTGATTTAACACTACCCCCAAATCTGCTTTTCCTTTTGGCCGTTGTCCTCCAACATCAGTTTCATATCCCTCCAACTGGTCCCTTCCTATGATCCTTTCTCTTCTTACTTATGCACCAGCTCTCCCCACTCTTCTCCATCCCAAACTCCTCTCAGCAAGCTGCTGTGTACAGCACTTTTCATTGTTTTCGTTGGCAGTTTTTGAGTCTTCTTGCTGTTTTCTTATACTCACATTGCATTTTTCCAAAGTAAAATAGAAATAAAATCAGAATTCTGGCAGAACGGGAGCCTGGCACCCTGTCTGCAGACCTTTCTCAGATTTTAACTGGACTTAGGTCAGATTCCAGAGTGGCACTCTTTCATAACCCACATGAATACTAGCTGGCCGGAAGTCTTGGCATCCCATCCAGCCAACAACTGGTGTAATCCATTTAGTCAGGGAGAATTGGGTACATGCCTGTGCAGGCAACCAAGCTCTTTTTTTGCTGATCTGTAGGGTGGTAGGTACCAGTGGGATGCATGTCAGGAGAATGATTGCTTCAGGACACGGCTTGTTATCCTGGTCTTTATATCTAGCAATTGCTAGGACCTGACAATCCTTAAAAATGTGAGGGGTGGAGAAGTCAAGAGGTTATTTCCTAAGAACCCTTTGTTTAGATAACCCTGGCTCCTGCAGGAAGCACACTGAATTTCAGGGTCAGTTACACGTGTATTTTAGACCTTTGGAGGAGGCAGCCTTCAGATGTGTGTGTTTGTACAGTCGTTTGAGGGCAGATGTGAAGTCATTCTGCTTGTGCTCCAACTCAATCAGCAACCGTGTAATTACACTTCATGTAGCACTGAGCCTAGACAGAGGTATGGACAGATAGTGGCACAACATTTGGAAACTAGTCAAATACTTGCAAAATATAACAGAAGTCCATTCACTGAAGAAATAATTGAAATTGTTGTTCCGCTCAAAGTGGAGGCTGAGAATATTCTAATTTATTTTTTATGTTACTTAATTTTTATGTTACTTTAATTTTTTATGTTACTTTAATTTTTATGTTACTTAACAGTGTTAGAAGAGGATATACAGACTATGAGCAAGGATTATATAACTGAGGAAACAACCACCAAAAAGCTACCCAAAATAAGGAGAACAACTGAATGATGGTTCTTGACATATGCCAGTTTCTACACAGAACTTTTCAGCTTTTGAGCTGAGAGGGAATCCAAAGAATTAAGTGTTTTATCTCAGATAAATGTACACAAAACTAGAGGGGATACAAATAAGATAAAAACTCTTGTATAATCTCTGAGGAAGATGGTGCTACAGTATGAGTTAAGAAATCTGACAATATACAGGTCATATGATTTGTAATAGCAAGTACCAGAAGTTTAAAGAGCTGTCTGGTCCAAAAATAGCTCCTTTGTTTAATTAAATTACCTAAGATGTGAAAGGGTAATTACAGTCCTAAAGCAGCTCTTGGGTAGGCTGATTTTCTCAATAATTTCCAAATCAACTTTGCTCACTTGATATATAAATTATTATTTCCTTCTCTTTTTTTTTTTTTTTTTTTTTACCATCATATATGGCTTGAACCCCTGTATACCTCATTGTGGTACAAATGTAAGCTTATTTTTTAATTGTGGGAAGAGTTAAAGGGTTTCAGGTATATTAAGAAGCTTTACATTATGCATTTCAAATTCTTGGATTCAAGCACCGGCAACATTTCAGGTTTCAAGTTTCTACTTAAAATGAGATTTAATGTACATACACTATAGTATTGCCAGTAATATCTGGAAGTGTGTGTGTTTTATTGGGTGATTCATAAAAAAAGACAGATGAAGTATGCACAGTGGTATTGGAATGTGAGTGGGATCAAAGTACTGATTTAGTGGAATATGTTTGTCAAGCACAGCATACAGGAAATCTTTCTGAATGAAGATGGATTTAACCTATGAGAACTGCAGTATATTTCCAAGTATCATTTATTCCAGTGAGCCCCAACAAAAATATTAAAGTAAAATGAGAAAGCTGCATCATTTATCCTCAGATATTCCATTGGCAATGAGACTACAGTAAGACTTCCTGGAAGTAAAAGGCAAGAAAACTATTAAAATTAATAAAAATAACATTGATTTAAAGGGACACTATCCACAGTTCCAACATAGAAGAAAATTCTCTCTGTTCTAACAGAGTGGCTGCAACACTTTTATTTAAATACAATTTTGCTATTAATTGAGCATCCATGAGCCTACTGAGCTGGGTATGTTGTGATTGTTCATTTGCATGCATGTACTTCACTCCCTGTGTACTCTTCCTGTTCACTTCTCTTTCCAGGCAGCATTTTGAAAAACACAGTGTTGATTTTGTTTCTGAGACTAAGGACCCACTCCTTGAGAACAAGGAGCTCTAACACTGGGTAACTGAGCCCTACATAGAAGGCTTCACAGTAGCATGAGTGATAATGTTGTCCTGAGTTCCATTATTAAAAAGCAAGCTGTTACATTTATAAAATATCTGTTTAAACACATTATGTTTAATTTCTCTATGACTGCTGATCAGGGATTATGTCTCTTTTTTATTACATATTGCTTGCTAAACAGTAGGAACAGAGTAGTTTGCCTTTATCCTTGCTTTCTCCACTTAGACACACTCGGAGAGCATAACCACCTTGGAAGTCCAGCCATGCTTTCCCACAACCGCACCAGGCTGAGGGATGTTGTGGTCTGATCAGCAGAACAACGCCACTTCCATGCATACCCACAGGATGGCATGGCATGTGCAGTACCATGCAATGAACATGCACTGTACATCAGGAAGCCAGAGGGCACAGGCTTTCTCGTGGTTTTAACAGTACCGGTGCCATCTTTCGCTGCCTCAGTATGGTTCAGTGCATAAATTATGTTAGTACAGTGGTCCTAACTGCTTCCCTGGCAAAATCCATGCATTTGTAAGGTAGGACAGCTTACTGAAATAAAAGGAAAACTAGCAAAAGGAAGGCTGTGGATACCCAATTTCACGAAGAAGAGTTATGTGGAGGAGAAGGAGCTTGCAAGACTCACATTCCTACGAAATGGGCAGAATGGGACAAGGTGAACAGCTCCTGCTAACAGAAGCTAAAAGAAAGACTCTAGGTCTGCCCCTAGTGCTGGAAAGCATTCAGTACAGGAATCAGTGCAGATATAATGTTTTCAGAGGGCTTTCTACCCTTGACTTTGAAAGGCAGTCTGCTGTTTTTTGAAGACCTGTGTATAGAGAATTAATATTTCAAAGATGCTATTTAGTTCTCAAAATTTTTGAACAACTATGTTTTTTTAAGAGTATGAATTCTATTAACCCATAGGTTAATGGATTAGTTTTAAATAATATATTACATCCTTTCCCTCAAATGCACTTTAAGATTTATATTGGATTAAATATACAGGGAAGACTTTAGTTTGTAATTTGCCTCAGCGAGAAATAGATGAAATAGAAAGCTGCTCTTGCTGTGGTGTCCTTCACCTTCCCATGAAAAGTTAATCTGTACAGTTCTCAAAACTGCCTTGGAACAAAACTTCAGGATGTTGAGAACTTAAGAATACAGGAAAAATTCCTTCTCTTGGAAAGCTCTAGCTTTATGTATTAGTTATCTCATGATACCTTTGGGTAAGCAAACGGAAAAGCATGCAATATACAGCATGCCAGTGCAAGTTAGAGGAGAGGCAGTGAAAATTTGGCTTATCTTGAAAAAAGAAGCTGTAGAGTGATTTTGTTGCTTTGATCTGGATACAGATCTTTCATAAAGATGAGAACTGGGAACAGTGTGTCTTGCTTTAAGATTCTTATGCTCCGATATCTCTGCATCCTTTTTTCTTCCACATTTAGCTCCTGAGAGGCCACTAACACAGCATATGTGCATTGAGCCTGATTACTTTCCTATTTTACTTCGTCCTTTGGACTAGATAAACAAACCAAACAGCCCTCAGTTTGATCTTATTTTTTGGGTGACAAGTCCAAGAATAGGTGTACAACAGGTGTCCTCCTCAAAGAGATGTTTATGTCCTCACTCCTGTGCTGGAAAAAATAAGACATTAAGAACTTGTCGTTGCTCTGGGATAATATACTCAGCTCTGCATCTGGATAGAGGTCTTTGAACTCCCACTGTATGGTTAACCTTTACTTACTGCAGGATAAATCCAAATGGTAGTTCAATATTTTCCCTGTCCTCTCTAGAAATCATTAGGGACCCAGATCCCCAAATCCTCTCTTATTTCCAGTGGTCTGATTTCTTTACTTTCCAGGCTCCTGTCTGTTCTGCAGCCACAAGCAATTGCTATGGCCTAAGTCATCCGGATGCCCAAGTGCTCCCATTCTCTGTGTAGGAGCCAAAGGGGGTATTCCCACCAAGGTGCAGCTCATCTGAGCTTTTTTTTGGAAGACAAATTACAGTCAAGACACATAACCCAGAAGTTCAGTCAACAATAGTAGCTCACATAAAGTCCAAATTGTTCAAAGGCTAAACTCCTCCCTTGCTAATGACTGCATGAACACCTGGACCAGAGGGTTGGGGAATACATTTCCATTCCAGCCACCTGTCTTACTGAAAGGAATTATTTGGCTTCAGCAGGGCTATCTCAAATTCACACTTTGACCAAGACTTGAAGAGTTCAACCATGAGAATTTTTTTAATACATTCTAAGAGCAAAATAAGACTTTTGACTCCTTCTGGGTTTTGACCAAATGATATTTTATCTCTACCAGAGTGTAAGTTTTAATTATTTTCTAATCCATTTTATCACTTTCCTGATATCATTAGGAAGCTTATGACTGTGGTAGTTTCTCTCTAAGGTTGTCCTACAAATAGATCTTCACTTTGCTGACTCCATTCACAACTTATTACTTTATTAGTTTTTTTATTCTCATCTGTTCTTAAAACTTTTCTAACTGTGAAGCTGAGAAAGATGATTTCATGATTCTATGTGCGGTAAAGGTATGTCTGCATACCCTTAGAGTGCACACCTAGTATAGAACTTTTCTTGGCATTTAATTGCCCTAAAAGTAATATTTAGAGCCTCCTAATGTATTTCAGGATCTTTGGACCTGATACACCTGTCACTGTTCCATCATCTTTAAAAAACCCCACAAAAATGATTGAAGGGAAGGGTAAAATATCTGGACTGAAAAAATAGGCTGCATTGTGCATATTTCCAGTTTCTGCTCCTCAAGATAGTTTCTTAGCTGTTAGTTATGTCAGGGCAATCGCCATCTCTTGGTGCAGTTAAGGTCCTGGCAAGTTATTGCTTATTTGGTGAGATTACTATATTATTACTCCTCATTAGAAAATGAAAGCTGTTATCAAGTAGTACATTCCTTTCCCCTTGTAAAATATCTTCTTAATATATATTAAAAAAACTACCAAACAAAGCATACAGACTTCTTGTTTATTTTAAAGTTTGATTATGTGTGTTGGAGGCAAATTCTGAGGTCCATAAACAGTCAGTACTACCACTGATGTACCAGAAAATTGGAATAAATATCAAACAAAGATTTGTCCTGAAAAAAAAATGCAGTCATCATCAGCAGCAATAATTATAAATTGTGTGGTCAAAACTTTGCAAAAGTGCAGGTTTCTTTAAGGGTTAATTTATCCTCATGAAAGACATAGACCCAAAAGGGGATTTGGAGTTTACATTAAACATCCTCTGCATTTCAGGACTGTTTAGACTGGTGATGGGATGAGGGGAGGTCACACTCCCAAACTCAAGCTTAAAACTCTTTCAAACACACAAAAATGTTATTCATAGCAGAAACTAAACAAAAGCAACAAAACTAAACCAACCAACCGAAAAATTAGGAACTCTATTCTGTAGATTTTTTGGATTGATGAGAATTTCTTCATCAGATTTTTCTCCCTTTGAAATTCCTTTCTCATATTATTTTCCTGGTTTCTGTTGGAAGTGCAAAGATCCCTCTCACTGTTAAATCTAAACAAAGGAATCAACTGTAGTCCATAATACTAAAGACTAAGACAAAAGACTTTATTTAATAAGTCTCCTCAGTCATCACCTGGCTTACAACTTTTAAAATTTTAATTTCTCCTTTGCAGTTGCCTCATGATTGTTTATGATGAACACTCAGTTCCACTGATGCAGACAAAAAGACAGGAATGACACCACAAGCTGGCTACAGATACCCTTCTCAACACCTGAAACTACTGTAAGGTTGGGATGGATAGATATATTTTCATTTGAGCCTTGTTTGGAAGATCCCTGTTCGGGTCTTCTGTAAGCAGAGGAAGCACCTATCAATGTGCATTCACTGCCTGTGGATTTAATGAGAAAAGTCAATGTGAGGTTCAAACCTTCTCTAGCTGGCAGCACACACATGCTGGGCATGTTTTAGATAAACCTGATGCTCACTTGGCAGGACAAATTTCTGAGAGTATAAGAGCCCTGTTATCTCTCCTTGGCAATATGCACAATAGGAGCCTGCTTGCTTGACAATAAAACATTGGCCTTAATATAAAACCCTTTTCATAGTTCACAAGGCTAAGCTTAATTAAAAGGAGAATTGTGGATGCTCTCCTTTCATTTCGTAGTAAACACAGGCTCCTTCAACCCATACAAAGCTAATGGTGGTAAACCAGATACTACACTACTCTGTATGGGAATAGTGTACTGTGGAATACACTGCTAGAAGGAAACAGCATTACTATTCAGTAAATTGAGTTGTAATTTATGAGAACCTCACTGCTCCTGCAGTGAAAGGGAAGGCAAGAAGGTATCACTGTCCTGCCGCTAAGACTCCCTGAATTTTGAAGTACAGATCTCCAGTTATCGCTCCAATCAGACAACATATAGTTTGGTGAAGCTGATATTTACTTTCCCTTTTCAAGCAGCAAGTAACAGGTATCACCTACACCAGAAGCATGGAAAGAATGGAGCCACCCAATGTCAGCACCACCAAAAGTAAACTGAGACAGCTCTTGTCATTTCTCAGACTCACTCATAAAAATCATCATACTGTCTTTTCAAACTGTCCTCAAAATTGGCAGCCCAATTTTGACGACTGATAAAATGGAACAAGTTACAATAGCTATAGACACAACCAAATTGCAACCTTGAACGCCCCCAGTGGGCCCCGTTTTGAACTGCGCCTTGGTACATGAAATCATGACAACCTTTTTTTTGGATTGGAGTTTATGCTGCAAACACCTGCATGCTCAGGCATATTTCTGTATGGAATGATACATGAGAAAGGACTCATGCAGCCTCATGGGCTCACATTAGTATTTTCATAAGGCTCATGTGGAAAAGGAGTTTGATAATAAGATATGGAGCTTTCATTAAAAACTGATTGTATGAACTCATCGTGTATAAGCTGGATGGATTTTGCTAGGCTAAGTGATTTCATAGTGATTTCAATCTCAGAGAAAGAGCTCTAACTTGATTCATTTGTGACACATCAGGCCTGGTGTCCAGCCTCAGCAGTTGGTGTTGACTGGCCGTCATGATTTAACCCCAGACAGCAGCCAAGCCCCACACAGCCACTCGCTCACTCCCCCACCAGCAGGGTCGGAGAGAGAATTGGAAGGGTAAAAGCTAGAGAACTCAAGTGTTGAGATAAAGACAGTTTAATAGAGAATGCAAAAGCCACACATGCAAGGAAAACAATCCAAGGAATTAATTCAGCGCTTCCCATGGGCAGGCAGGTGTTCAGCCATCTCCAGGAGAGCAGGGCCCCATTACACACAATAGTTACTTGGAAAGGCAAACACCATCACTCTAAACATCATCCCTTTCTTCCCCCCACCTTATATACCAAACATGACCTCATATGGGATGGAATATCCCTTTGGTCAATTGGTGTCAGCTGTCCCAGCTGTGTTTCCTCCCAATTTCTCACCTGCTCACAGTCTCCTTGCCAGTGGAGGCCAGAAAAGGCCTTGGCTCTGTTTAAGCACTGCTCAGCAATAACAAAAACATCTCTATAATATCAACCCTGTGTTCAGCACAAATCCAAAACATAGCCCCATACTAGCCACTGTGAAGAAAATTAACTGTACTCCAGCCACAACCAGCACACTGGCAAATTTACCTAGTGATACAGACAAATAATCTATTGGATCACCGAGTCTTGACTTCTGTTTTTTCATGTCATCTCAAGAAATTTCTTTTCATATATATAAAGCTCTACTTTTAAATTAGTTTGTTTTTCATTTATTGCTCTGATTGAATGTCCCAAAGCCTTAGAAAGCCCTACTCCTAACTTTCAGACTAAATCCATCTGAAGCCAATTTATGTCTATTTTTTAATTGAGCCAATATTTTACTTTAGCTAGTCTCGTCCTCTCTTGGTGCTTAATTTGCTATGGTATTTGTAGCATTGTCAAGTTGTACCTCAGCTTCTGTTTTTCAGATGTAAGCAAAAAGCTTTTTCTGATTCTTTCCCCATCTAACAGTGGAGAAATGGTAGCTCTATCACCAGCTTGGGGCTATGGGGCATCTCTTGCAAAGAATGAGAAAACTTGCATTACTTTTCACACCTTCGATAGGAGATTGCCCTGGGGATTAGCAGTGAATAAGTAAATTAAGCTTGACTCTCTTGACAAACATACATCTTTACTGCCAAAAATCTTTCCCAAGCACTTTAGGAACAGTGAATCTGTTACAAGGTCCAGCAAGAAGCATGCCAGTAAGCTTTATACAAACACTCCCAGGTTTTATTCATCAGCAATAATGCTGCTTTTCAAAGTACTTGGCAGTGAAGCTGCAAGTAGGATCTTACAGAGGTTTACTCCCCTCTAACCTTTTCCAGCAGATTTTTCTCTTCAGGAGGGAGTAACTGGACCATCTAACCGCCACAAACAGGAGATGTTAAAACATGAAGCAACACTACAATAAAATGAAATGACAGGCAACTTCAGAGTCTCTTGGCATTCGCACTGGAACCAGTGGGCTATGAAGTGCCTAATTCACTTTTTGTATGTACAATGAAGTGGAATAACCCTTTTCAAGGTAAAAACAAAAATGACAGTGGCTTAACTGAAATCAGAATCAGGCTCTTATTTCCACCAGGTCATTTCTGTACTCTGGTTTTCATGTCTCTGGAGTCTCATGATGCCTTTCCAGGGCAGCCCTTTTCTAACCTTTGTGGTGATTAAACAAACAAACAAAAAATAGCATCTTCCAGAATTTTAGCCATTTCGTAACCACTGGACTTTGCCTGAGATCTAGGGCCTGAGCTGGAAGCTGCTCCTCCCACTCAAGGAACTGCTTGCTCAGCAGCAGCTGCTTTCGTTTTAAGAGATTTTGGCAGTTTCTTGGGCAAGCACCAGAGAAATTTCTGTTGTGGCAGTCATTAGTGTACTGCATGTTTGTGTCATCCAAGGGATGCAGAGGCATTTCTCCCAGGGCAGCAGGGAGTTAACTTGTCTCCTGTTCCCTGTCTTGGGAATAAGAACTGGGATGGCAGCCCATAGTAGGAGGGCCTGGACTGAATTTGCCAGTGAAGAGGAGGGATAACAATTTTGTGTGAGAAAGATGCTTGCCAAGAAATAGAGAAGGAAAGTAACATGGGAGAAAGGAAGTAACTCATCAGTGTTCAGGACAGAACAACAGCAGTTTCAGGATCTGGGTACACATCAGGGTCTTGGACAGATTTCTCTCTACCTAGGTCACTCACCAGAGAAAGCAAGCAGAAGGAGGAAGGCAGATGCCTTCATGAGTCTAGGAACACTGCCAGAACCTCAAACCAATTCAGTTTCCTACCAATACAGGCTAACTAAATATCACTACACCACTTGTAGAGAGGAAGAGGCTGAGGTTGTAGAAAACTTTTAAACATAGGACTGGTTTTCTACCAGCATGAGCCACATTGGGTCAGGAACACGTGGGTAGGGGCAAAGAGAAGGGCAGCAGCAGCAGCCACAGCTATCACTGCTCTACTCTAAAGGAAGGCTGCTGAAAACCAAAGTCACTTGGCTTTGTATTTTCCAAAAGCAAAATATACTTGGGTAGAAACAATTGAGGTACATCACTGCTTCAAAACTTACAATTATTCATTGAATAAGATGCTACAAAACGAAAAAAATAAACAAAAAAAACCCCAAAAAATATTTAGGTTGCAAAGACTTGTCTTCCTTTGCTTTTAACCAGCCATTTGAAAACACTGCAACATGACCAATTCCACAAAAATGTTTTCCTGACCACAGTGTCTTGCATGCAGACAAACACAAGGATTATGCCAGTTCCTGGAAGAATGAACGTCAGTAGCTTTTTTTAATATTGGAGTACGTGTCTGTTTGTATTGTTGTTTTTCTCTCTTCTTATTTCCGTAATTTTGGGGGATACATTTTTTTTGTTGTTGTTGTTCATAGGCTCTTTGTTTAAACAACTACAATAGGTTATTTTTTCCTCTGGTTGTTCATTTTTGTTTGGCTCTTTATTTTTTTTTTTTTGCCTGTGTAAGTAAAATTGCCCTTAACAATCTCTCTTCTGCTGTTTCAGCTTGATCAGCTTCCACTGGGTCACCATCATGCCACTGTTTTAAACAATTTGCTTGTTTGTAGGTACCTAATAAGTTATATGCTCTCTTTAGAAAGAAGCTTTTGAGGTCTGGGCTGTAACTTTTTTTTAGTGAGATATACTACTGTGTATTTGAGAAATGTCCCCAGATAAGATAAAAGACAGGAATCTGACTTGCTTTCCCGGGCAAATTCCTCAGGCACTGTTTTGTATTTTGGTGGTACTGAGTCAAGGAAGCAGTTGGACATGTACTTACATGCCTTTGAAGTTGGTGAGATATATTACTGTCTCAAAAATAGACATGCTTAAGCAAGTGCTCTCCCAAACTGGAACTTTATTAATTGTACTCTAGTGCATGCCCACACTGGGAGGCTTTAGAAAATTAAGGCCTCTAGGTTAAAGCTGCAGAGTCTATGCAGGAACAGTAAAGTAGATTAATCTGTTCTATGGAGTCTCTCGTGTCCATTACATCACTGTAGTGTAATTTGAGCACACCTATGGACAAGTCCTCAAGCTGTGCTTGTGACACTGAGCAGCTTTGAACATAGTGTGCCATTTATCAGTCTCCTTCTGTAATCCACAGTCTAATGTAGAACAGATTATAATTTAATCCCCATCCCTGCAAGTGTTCAAGCCGGGTTGGATGGCACTTAGAGCAACCTGGTCTAGTGGAAGGTGTCCCTGCCAATGGCAGCTGGGTTGAAACTAGGTGGTCTTTACGGTCCCTTCCAACTCAGGCCATTTTATGATTCTATGATAGTGTAATCTGAGTGTTTCTTGCTGAAATTAATTCAGATAGCATAATGTTTTGTGTGTACAATAAGCAAAAATTCCCTAACTTCAAGAATTACAAAACTGGGACTAAAGAAAAGGGTACATGACTAACGAGATACATGAAAGACACAGAAATGTTTGAAGGTGTGACAAAGAAAGAAAGGAATCTATGGAAAGGTGCTCCTGAAGCACAACACTGTCAGTGAAAGAATGCAGTGGGATGGTGTAAAACCTTAAAAATTAGTATCTCCTGTCAATTTCTAGAACTAATTATGAGCTGAAATGTTGAGCTTCTTTAAATTAGCTGTGCTATGAGTGCAAACTGTAACTGTTTCATGTTAGTGAGTGTATTCCATTTGCTTATTGAAATATTTTATTGTATAATGCAATCTTGTGCAAAGGCAATGAGCAGCCAGGATCCTAGCAATATTCTGTATTGCTTGCCTGAAAATCTGATGTGTTTCGTTTCTTTTTGCTAAATTCTCCTAAAAAAAATAAAGCTTAATTAAATCAAAAGCATCTCTCTGATGAGCCTTTCCTTTGATCTCTCTCATTTGATACCCTCTGTCCTGACAGGCTGTGATACTCTGCTAGAAATACTTTGTGCTTTCCTCCATAGGGATAGCAACTGCTCTTCTCCAGGCATTTCCTTGACCTAGGATTTGGGAGCTCTGGAAGAAGGCAAACATCATCCAGCCTATAAGTGTGAGTGCAGGACTCCATGTGGAACTAATTAGTGACATAATGAACACCACAACAGTTTATTGCCAGGAAGCTCCTAATGACGTGGCAGTAATCTTACAATGACTAATCAAGATTTTCTTCATTTCCCTTTAGCAATTGTACCTGATAAATTGGGAAGGGGGGGGAGGGGGGGGAAGGAAAATAAAACTGTAAGTAGAACAGAGGCTTTGATTTAAAATACCTGACAGGTGATGGTCTTCTGCTTTCCTGGGGTTATAGTGTGCAACCCTGCTCCATAAATTCTAGAACCCTGGATACCGAAAACAGAGTGGTTATGACTCCTTCCTCATTGATTTTGGTGGACCGGCCTTAACATTAACTTAACTTAAATTTAGCATAACTTTGATGTGTGGGGTGCAGCCTTACTATCAACCTGAAGTTGATTGTTTTAATCAAAAATGAGTGTGCATTACCAGGATTAGGTAAAAAATGGAGCTACTGTTTTCAATGTTTTCCGCAAATAGTAAGAGAAACTAAAAAAAACCAAAAACCACGTAGATGGATTCAGATGGTTCTCAACTGAAGTAGTCCCCATCCTGTGCCTAGCCCAGCACATGGTGTGTAGGACTGAGCATATGTGCAGCCCCATGCAGGAAGGATGCTGTCTCTCACCAACTGCTTTTCTCACAACAACAAATATTTACACTGCAGTACGAGAAAGACAAGGAGCTACTGGAGAGGGTCCAGCAGAGGGCCACAAAGATGATTAGGGGTCTGGAGCACCTCTCATGAGGAGAGACTGTGCTAGATGGGTCTGTTTTAGTGTAGAGAAGACTGAGAGGGGATCTCATTAAGGCATATAAATATCTCAAAGGCAGGTGCCAAGAAATGGTCACTGGGCACCACTCTATTCAGTGGTGGCCAGTGACAGGACAAGGAGCAATGGCCAAGAACTAAAACATAAGAAGTTCCACCTAAGCATGAGGAATAACTTTACGTTTAGGGTGGCAGAGCAGTGGAACAGGCTGCCCAGAGAGGTCACGGAGTTTCCCTCTCTGGAGACACTGAAAACCCATCTGGACGAGTTCCTGTGTAACCTGCTCTAGGTTCTCCAGGGGGCTGGACCAGATGAGCTCCAGAGGTCCCTTCTTCCCCACTCCCCAGCCCGCTCCAGGGCTCAGCCCTAAGGCGCGGTTCACTGCCCCAACCCCGGCACATCGCCTGCCGGTTCCCCGGTCCCTCGCAGCCGGGACCAGCGGCGCAGGGAGCCGGGGGGCTGCGGCGAGGCGGAGCCGGGCGCATGTGACCGGCGGCGGGGGCGGCCCCGGCGGGGCCGAGCCGCCTCGGCGGGGCAGTGCGGAGCGGCGGCGCGCCGGGGCATGCGGAGCGGCCGGGCCCCGCGCAGATGATGGCGATACGCGAGCTCAAAGTGTGTCTGCTTGGAGTGAGTAGAGGGGACCGGCGGGTCGCTTCCCCCTTTCCTTCCTTCATTCCTTCCCCACGCCGCAGGGGGGGGGAGCTGCGGGAGGCGGGGTGCTCGCTAGGCTGGGGAACCCTCCCAGCCCCCGTCTCCCCCTTCCCGGGGGGCGCCGCGACTCCCCGTCCCGGCTGGGGCGGGGGGGGGGGGGTTCGTCCGCAGTAAATTCCTCCACGCCGAAACTTGGCAGCCGCGCACCGAGGCGGGGGGAGGCTTCGGTGGGGGCGTTTTGTTGGTTTTGTCTTGTTTCTCAACTTTTTAAAAGTGAGAAGGGCGCGGGGGTGGGGGCGTGGGGTGGGGGCTCTCTATTGAGGGGCCTCCCCGCAGCACGGAGCCGTCTCCCCGCCGGGCGGCTGCGGTGACATCGCGGCGGGTCTCCCTCCGGTGCCAGAACCCCGAAGGTGCCCGGGAGGATTTCCCTGCCCGCCGTCCCCGCGGGTAGGGGAGCTGTGGGGTCTTGTGGCCTCGCCGAGCCCCCGCAGCAGTGGTGGGGAGCGACACGGAGAAGAGCGGCAGCGCTGCCCACCCTGGGACGCTCTCTCGGGTGGTTCCTTCTCCCGGGGCTCGGTGCCATCTCACCCATGTGCTGGTCAGTGCTTTGTTTAGTTTCTTGCCGGGGTTTATTCAGAGCTTCTTTAGCTCGGCTCCTTACAGGAACGTCCTTTCTGCCATTCCTTTTTTTTTTTTCCCCCCCTTCTTTTTCTGCTCTTTTGGCGAACCCATGCGTGCGTTTCACATCTGGAACAACAATGTGCTTAGCTCTGCAGTTTGGCTGCGCCTGCCCCCTCTCTGCCCGGCACCCAGGGAGCTTAGCAGCAGAATGCACCTACCAAGTTGGGACAAACACCTCTGGAGACCAGAGCCACCTCTCTTGACAGTAACTAGCAGAGCATCACTACTCAGTTCTTTTTTAAAATCAAACATCTCAAATTACTGGCTGCGAATGAGGCTGCTTTTAGGCCTCTATCTCTATAAACATTCAGAGAAGCTGCATGAATGAAGACTTTTTAGGGTGAATTCTCTTTCACGTGCCATCCAAGTGAGTTGTAAATTTGAAAAACAAACACGAATAGACACTCCGGTTCTCTCTGATTTGTGTTGACTGTTAGCCCAGCAGGAGCGGGTACCTTGCCCAGGAGTAAGTGCCAGGATGCGGTGCCAGGGCACTGGAGAGTTCAACCCAAAGTATTTGGCAGCAACCATTCCTCCTTTCCTGGTTAGAATTCCTGCCTTCAACTTTTAAAATGGCATAGTGACAAAAATAAATGTGGTTTACACAAACATGAAGAGTCTGTGGTAGAATATGTGGATGTGTCTTTATTTTCTCCCCAGCAGAAAATGTTGTAATTTTATGAAGTGTCTTGTGGAATGAGATTCCTCATGGCTATTATTTATTGTTGTTTTGTAACATTTTAATATACTGGGGGTTTTGTAAGGCAACTGTTTACTTTTTTAAGACAGGAAAAGAAACCTATAATGCAGCTCTGTGTTACTAGGAGTATGCAATTACTATGTAGATTCATTAAAATGATAGGGTGGCAGTGGTAACACTTAGGAAGGTATGCCTGTAGTTATAGTAACTTAATAGTTAGTGAGATGTTCCTTCCTGAATTTTAAAAGGGCATACTCCTAGAAAACCATCTACTTCTGATCATAGACATCTCATTTACCATGAGAATTGACACCGTTTTCCCAAAAGAGAGGAGTCCTTCAGATGATGAATCCTCTCAAGAAGTTCAGACAGATTTTTAGAGCAGGGAAGCTCCATACCTGTCCATGTGAACAAATGTGTGCGTTAATCTTATGATCTGCTTGAAAGCTAGATGGCAACTCAAAAATGCATTTTCAGGTCTACCAAAAGAAATCTTGACAGTTGTTTTTTTTCAGTAGGTCCTGGGCCTGGTAGGTTAATCTGCACTATATCTAGTAGATCCCCTAATAATCAGTCAAGTCTGGCATGTCCAAGTCCCAAGACTTGGATTTCTTATCCTTATTAAAAATAGGAATTAAATCAGTTTGTAAACCTGTATCCCTCACTGCTTCTGAACAAAGCCCTAGGCTACACCTCTAGATCAGACAGGAGGATCACTGATGGTCTCTGGCCACGAGGTGTGCAAAGGGCCTGGGCTTGGGCTGTTTATACCTGTTCAGAATTTCCTAAAGGGGAAAAATTGGTGCAACATTTGCAAAGCTTCTCCAGAGCCCTATAAGCTACTACAGTGCTCCAGGGCCAATGTGTGGCCCACAGCCATTGCAGTAGAGATAGGGACTAAGTTATCAGCTCCTGAATGTTAACCCTATATTGCCAGGGGGAACCTGGCCTGTAATTTTAAGCATAATGTAGCAAAATGGGCATTTGGGTATCTGCATATCACTTCCTCCTCCTTCAGAGTATCTTGGGGTTTTTAAAACTCTGTAGGTGTCATGGGAGTGATTTAGAGCAACCTGGAGTAGTGCACAAGACATGGGACTTGTAGATCTTGAAGGCGACCCCAGCAAAGAAGGACTGAGAGGAAATCTGGGGCAGTGCAAGGCTAGCTGTGAGTCAGTTTGGAAGGCAGGCTTTGATGGTGGTGGGGCTCTTTGAGACGAGATGGTTCCAGCTTGCTAGTGGGCTGGCAGGAGCAAGATGCTTCCCTGGTTGTTTAGTGCCTCACGGCCTTAGGTGCAAGAGCTACGGAGGTGTAGTTTAATAGCTCTCTTTAGTATGTTGCCATGCAAGTGTCCTCACGCCTGCTGCTAAAACTACTTCCTCCAGTAAATTATTGCTGCTGGGCAATGAGGTATCTGCATGTGGAAAGTGTTCATCTTTGTAAGCACAAACACTTGAGCTCTGCTCCAAGTCCTGTCTTGCCACGCCAGACTCTTCCTGGTCTCTCAGTCCGGTGGTGGTGTTTGGTCCCAGCAGTTGTCCCTGCTTCTGGGACTGAACAAGTTTTAGCTGCAGCTCA
Organism: Corapipo altera; assembly: GCF_003945725.1. NCBI lineage: Eukaryota > Metazoa > Chordata > Aves > Passeriformes > Pipridae > Corapipo > Corapipo altera. The sequence goes on from NW_020884903.1 coordinate 2,806,830, forward strand.
GACTATGCAGTGGAATGAAGTGCAGCTCCCACCTGACTTGCATGGTGTTTCTGCGTGGGCACCTTGTTGAGGGGATGAAGGAGAGAGGCGCATAGCGGGGCTGGTGTGTTCCTGAGCCATGTTTCAGTGCTGAAATGTGGCCTGGTGTGCAGCTGCCAGGTTTCCTAATCTGTCTGTGGCTGCTAAGTGCCCAGTGTCTCAGCTCTCAACATTTTCTTTATGTGGACTGGAGGAGTGATTTACAACTCTCTGCCAAATCTGACATAATTGTGTGTGGCAACTGCAGAAGAGATTGCCAGGTTTAGGACTAAGGCAAAGTTTCTTGTCTTTGTCACTTCCTGAGGAAACTTTGACAGCTCTTCAGAGAGACTTTGGGAAGTGGCTTGCTAACTACCATCTGAAGTGACCTCCATTACTCCTTTCCTTTTGTTTTTGTTTGTTACATTTTTGTGTTGTGACTGTTCATCATGGGACTAAAGGAGTTAGGTTGGAAGAGGCTCAGAGGTCACCCCTTTTCCCTAAAGCCCCTTTCATAGCTTTCCTAACATATATTTGACTCCTCCGTCCTTAAAAACTCATGATGTTCTCCCCAGGGTTATGTCCCAGGGCTTAACTGCTCTTACTGTAGAAAGTTTTTCCCAAACATAGTGTTTTACATCTTCCTTGCCTGAGTCTTCATTCCTTCACCCTTCTGTTTGTGTTTCCATTTGCTTGCTCAGAAGAAGTCACTTGCTGGCATGCATTCTGCTAGCATGAAAATACTGTCTGAAGCTGGTAAGCATACATTTGTAAAAGGAGAGACATATTTCCTCTGTGGAGGAGAAGGAGGTTTTCTCTGGAATTTCTCTGCAACTGAATCCCATTTGCTAGGTGTGGAGAACAGTTTATTGCCTTTGAGGATGTCCTGTACCTCGGTGTGCAGCGTCTGCATGTGTAGGCTGTGGAATTGAGCTCAGAATTGTTTGATATTCAAAGTAATTGGGAACGTGATAATAGTTTTTTTATGGAGAAGATCTCTGGTTTTCTTATCTTCATGTCATGGTAATGTAAAACTCTGGATTCTGCTGGATGGAGAACAAATTCCTGTAGCAGAGTGTATGCATGCATCAGACCTTTCAGTGCAAAGCTTAAGTAGCTACGCTACTGAACATGTATGCTGGGAATCTTTTAGTTTATGTTGGTGTCTGTGAAAGACATAAGTTATATTTTTCTTTTGATTCTAAAATATTTGTCATTATTAATGCTTTTAAGGCCTAAATGTCCCAAAACAGATAGGAACACTGCTGTTAAAAATGAAACTGCACCCGTGGATGGGTTGTACCAGTTAAGGACCTTTCTTCCCACTAGGTATGTGCAGGGTGGCCTCCATGTTAAGATGAGCATCCTGCTGAAGACAGTAAGACTACACAGTGCAGAAGCCACAGGTGCATCAACAGCTGAAGGCTGTAGCCTAAACCAGAACAAGAGGGACCAAAGTAGAGCAGATGACAAAGGCGATCGTGAAAAGAAGAAAATTGTACTGATGAAGTGAATGTATATAATCTAAAATTTTGTCCAGAAAATGTCAATTTGAGAGAAGAAAAGACTGACAAGTGACTCCCCCCCCCTTGTGTTAATGGTTCATCATCATCTACTCATTCAGTTGTATTTTATTATGTAAACAGGTAGCTCTGTCATGAGAGAAATTTTTGAGTCATGACTGCATGGCTGTCTGTCTGGTTTGAAGTGTCCATCACTGCAGCCTTTCTATTAAAGGTGCCCTCTCATCTGGTTCTCTTTCCTAGCCACTTATGTTTATGCACTGTAGTGAAATATCAAATCCCCAGGTAAAACTGAACAATGATTTTAAGTTCATGGGGAACTGAAAGACGGAGAGACACACAGCTGCCTGCATAATCACCATTTTCTTGGGAAATGGTTTTCTTAGTATTCTTCCCCGGTGAAGAATAGTCTGAAATTTCCACTTAATGTGTGCCCATAATTCTTCCATATTTCTTTGCCCTGCTTTGCCAGTTTTAAGAACTGTGTACCATGATACTGAAGTAGACTTGGACTGGCAATTTTTTTTTTTAATATTGCATCAAAATCCAGTTATGCACCAAGTGAGAAATGCCTTTTCTCTTGTATCAATAAACAAGTGTCTTCAGAAGCCTAAAGAACCTTTTTCATATTAATTTATGAAATATTTAAATGGCTACAATCAGATTTTTTACAATACATGCATTGAATATGTAGGTAAACAATTTCTGAGAATTTAACCAAATTCAGGATTTTATATTGACCTTGGCCCTATTGCTTTCCTGCCATAGCTGCAAAACTGTTTTATTTACTAATCTCTTCCAAAAGTTTTCGGGGGGATTGCTTAGAAGAGCAGGGTGGATTTTAACTGTAACATCCTTCTAGGAAAAGGTGAGTATGGAGGCCACACTCTGCTTTTGTTTTCAGCAGCATATCCAAGCTGGATTTCTGAAGCAGCAGAAGGCGGAATTTGAAGCATGTTTTACTTTCAGAAGCAAAGCCTCAGAAGGGGAAGCTTGTTACTGCTAATCAGCTGGGCAGCAGAATACCCCATGGCTGGTGCCTGTTGCTGCACCTGATCAGCTCCCATCCCTTGCTTGTAACTTGCCTGTTGAATGAGTCCCTGCAGTGACCATCGCTCAGAAATCATATGAAGGCTGTAGTTTTATTGTCTCTCAAATTCTGTTTATTTCTTTTCTTTATAGTGTTGTCAATTGGGTTTTTTTTTAGGTTTCCCCAACTCCTTGCTTCAATCCTTCTTTTTGGTTTCTGGATGAAAAATTGTGAAACTTCTTGTTTTATGATAGTTCTGCGGAAAAAGAAAACCTAAATTTTCTTTCTACCAAAATAAGGAAGTTGAATTGGTGATAAACTGCATTCTTTTTCACACGGTTGAATGCAGTTTTAGCCCTACTCAGTGAAGTAGCGCTGAGGCAGGCTGTGTGAAGCAACCAGAAACTCTGCATTCAAGCGAAGTGTGGGGAAAAGAAAAATCTGTCATTTTCATCAGATGGTTCCTTTTAACTGGCTTAAGTCAAGCCATATTAAAGGCCATTTTAAATTTACATTTAAAGTATGTTTTCTGAGACTCTGGTTGATGGTATGACTTGTTTCTAAGGTGATAATTTGACTTATTGTTGGGGCGTGTTGCAATTACACTGCAGTTGAGTTGCCTGTGGGCAACGGCCTCTGAGTCTGCAGGGCCTTTGCTTGTGCTAGTGTTTATAAATTACGGTGCTGGTAGGTTTTGCTTGTGTTGGGTTGTGTCTGAGCTGGTTATGATGTGGGTGCTGCAGTCTGCAAGCATACAGGCTGGATAGACATTGACATATTCTTCCTAAAATTTCTCAAGCTAATTCCTTGTTGAGAGAAGCATTTGCAGGGAGGCTGGAGCCACAACTCTGCTCCAGCTGTGCTTGAACACCCACTGTTTCTGTTCCCTCCCTGCTGATCCTTCTTTCAAATGCCATTTGCCTAGTCTTCAGCTCTGTTGGACCCTCCAGGGACTGCTGTTGATCTTGGATTTCCTGGCCACATCTCCATTCAGATAAGATCAGTACAGGCACCATTTTTTCATTTCCTCACTGCGGTTTTGAGGGGAAGGCAGAGGGACATGTGGAAGTGAACACAACTCGCTTTAGCAAGTTTGCACTGTTAGAGAATCATACAGTGGTTTGGGTTGGAAGGGACCTTAAAGGTCATCTAGTTCCAACCCTACTGTCGCGGGCAGGGTTACCTTCCACTAGAGCAGGTTGCTATTGACCCCATCTTCCCCACTGTTCAGGTGCTGCCTCAGAAAACTGAGTGCAGGGTAAGTTGTTTCTCCTCAGCTTCGGTGGCTTGCCAATCCCCACCGATGGGGAGGCTATGTTTGGGATTGTGGTTTGACTGCCTTGCTGTCATCTCCACCTTTATCTGGAGGTCTGGGTCTTTCTCAGCTCATGTTTTTCTCAAGCTGCTTCTGAGGCCAGCAGAATGCCCAATACAAGGATAGATACCTAGAGGTACCTTCCACAAGGGTTGAGAAAGGAGGTGGAAAACTCTGTAGAGTTTGTCTACCCACGAGCTACATACAAGTCCTACTTTCGTCCGGTGCTAATCGCACTGATGGGTTAGAGCATGCCAATGAGTTGGATCATCCCACACTTTTTGGAGAGGGCAGAGCAAGCCTTCTGTGCTTTGCTCCTTGTTGGGGCTTGTCATGTTCCCCACTACCTACTGATTGTAGGCTGGGGGCAGCTCATGTGAATATAATTCTGCAGCCATGGGACATGTGCTTCCAAAATAAATGAAAGTAAAATATGTTTTTATTCTTATGGAAATGTTTTTCTTCTCACTACATGCCTTATAGAGGCTGGGTAGTGGTGTAAGGGTCAAGGTGAAAGGAAATTTTTTTAATTCCATCTCAACTTCTAAGATGCCAGGAAAGGGACACATTTCAGTTTTCTTCTGAAACATCTTGTACACCCTTTCCGTGAACGCTTGCTGTTTTGAACATCACTGCCAAAAGACAAATCCAAGCTTTAGAAAGCCGCCAGCAGAGGTGGATGGGAGGCTGACTCGGAGCACAGCCTTGTGTAAGCAAATGCCAGTGGTTTGATTTACAGTCTCTGGCCTTGCAGGACTGCCCGCGAAAGCTGAGCAACAGGCAGTGGAACAAATGCTTTTTATTTTTGCCTGGTTATTTTTAAACATAAATGCTAGTTAGTGCCTGGCTTTTATGTTTCTTGGAGGAGAGGGTAGAGAAGTTATGGTTTTTCACTTTTTGTTTTGGCCAGAGTATGTTCTTATTTGGGCAACATGTGGAAGCACATGTGCATGAAATCCAGCTACTGAATACTTCGTGTCCCTGAGTTATTGTTTCCTCCTTTGTCAGCAGAGTGACAGGATGCTGCAGAGACGTCATCGGGTGTCCTGGTTGGACCCGTCAGCTTCTGCTGGGCACAACTGCAGGGGAGCATAAAAACTTGTGAATGACAAATATCAGGCATTTACAGGAATTGACCTACAGTTAGGGTCTCTCTGAAGCAGCTTCTCCTTTCCTTTAAAGCCTGTCTACAGAGCCAAAATGAATTACAAGAGATTCCTAAATTGGGTTTAATTCTGAAAAAAATAAATTTTTTGGCCCATTTAATTCTGCAACAAACAAAACCTAAGTGTTTATAGGTTCATCAGCAAAGCTGTGCTTCTGGACGACAGGATGTGTCTGAAGTCACTTGCATGCTCACTGGTGACTTGTGAGATACAGTAGGCATTGGAGTAGCTTTAACCTTCTCTACCTAATACTTGTAGTTAGTAGCTGTTACCTTGTCTCCAGTATTGCCATTGCATGAGTTCTCCAGATGTGCCCATTTCTTAATTGTGAAGCTGATGCTGGGAATTCAGCGACAGAAGAAAAATTAGGAATTTGGTCAGCATCTGGTGTGTGCCAACACAGGGAAGCTGTAGTAGGGATCACCACACTTACCAAAGGCTGATGTGAAAAGCATCCTTGAGAGGATTTCCTTGAATGTAGTGTGGTGTCACACTAAAGCTCAACTTGATTCTTGTGAATTTAATTAATTTTTAACTACTCAATTTAAGGGAAAGTATATTACCACTATGGTTGGTAGTTCAGCATTTAGAAGCATATTACAACTGAAAAATTTAAACTGTTTGTCACTGTGTAGTCTTTGTTAGTTAGCCTCCCCCCCAGCCTCTCACTGACTGATACATACCAGTACCAGCCTGTAAGGGCACACTTCCACTTTGTGGCTGGATAAATCTGGCAGTTGGTTAGTTCCTGGAGGGATTTAGGAAATGAGAAAGAATGGATTCCCTTTCTTGAATAGGAAGTCCATTATATTTTTTTTTTCCTTTCCTTTGTATGCTAAATATAAGTATGCCTATTTTAAGAATCATAAAATCAACACTTGCAATTAATTTTGTTAAAGCTGATAGGAACAGGAAGCAACCATCTTTTGGCCAGAAGTCGTTCATGATGCATAATCCTTGCTGACTTCAACCTTCTCAATACTGTACAGACAAATTGACTTTTAGGATGATCATTTCTTGACTGTGCTACAACCTTTTTTTATTTTTCTTATATTATCTGTTTAAGTCAGGAATTTTATTTTTTGGACAATATTGCTCTTGTGGAAAATTCAAGTCAAGTTGAACTTGGTTTTTGTCTCACTTTGCTTGAATGTCAATAAAGGATCATTGTCTTAACTGTTACTCCAGCAGTGGAGTGTAGATTGTCTGAATAGTCCTCAGAGTCAATTGTTCTGTCCCTTGATATTTTTTTTTCTACCTTGGATATTTTCCTTTGTTTTTTTTCTGCAAGGTGTGCTTGAAAAGAATTATTGCATGCCAGGGCATTAGACAGGCAGTTGGAACATGTTTTATGTGACAGAAATGGCAGTTGTATAAAACCAGGTAACATAAACTTGATTTAAGATTATATTACTGAAACTCTAATCTGAGTAGCGTCTTTAAGCATATCTTTGATTCTAAGCATTAGGGTAATCCCCCTTCAGCAGTGTATCAGGGGACGTCATTCAGCCTTTGCTGAATGAGCTAAGTTGAATCCCAAGCTTAAAGCTCAGCATATGCTTTAATGCATAGCTGAATACAGTGCTGTGTGGAGGACAAGATAAATAGTTTAAGTAAATTATGTATTTGAGATAAAACAGCTTGTGAGTGATTCCTGTCATTTAACATTAAAAGCAGATAAAGTAACTCAGTTCTACCTCTCCTTGGTTTTCAGCATTTGGTAGGCTCTTTGGAAATGGTGCCTTATTTGAGCAGGTATTAAGCTAACTCAGAGTTTTGTGGCCAGGTTTGCCTTCTCCCTTAGGCTGATGAGGAGAAAGGCAGGAACTCTGATAGGATCTCATTGGCCAATAGATGTTTTCCTCAGTCCCTATACCTGTTGTTCTGCCGTGTCTGGGGTCTGTGGGAACTGTGGAGTCACTTCCACATAGTCCCAAACACTCAGGAAGTGTGTTTAGTATCCAGACAGTCTGTACTAGGAGTGACTTCTCAATACCTTCTGTGTGGCTCAGTCTTTTCCTGCTTCAGAGGAAAAGATCAAATACACTCTCCTTCTACTCCCTTGTCCTTTGAGGAGATGTCCTCAAATGTACTAAACTTCATGGTTTAGCATTCCAGTCAAAATGCTCCCAGCATGTTTTCAGTTGAGATTTACAAAGTCCACACGCTTTTGACCGTTTCTGGTTTCCAGTTTTTGAATGAAGATGAGAAAAAATTGGCTGGGTGAATAAAAACTTCCTTCTTACAGTTGTAAGTTGGATACTGATTTCCTACTTATTTTTGGGTGGAGAGAAGTATAATAATAGCAACAAAAGCTGGTTTTGCCCATTTTAAGGGCTTTTTCCTAAAATATTGAATTTCATGGCACTAGAGCTACCATCTTTTAGGAGTTGCTGTGTTTCATATCCAGTGAAATCAACGGTAGGTGAATACATTCAAGATGTCAACTGCTTAAGGGATGCGGCCTTGTGCTGATAACGTCTTCCACTTATGAGCCTGTTTAGTGCAGACAGCTTTACTTTTAGTAAGTTCACAGCAGCACACAGTAAATCCACAGCTAAAAAAGTTTGGCCCTAGGTTTTATTCTACTGTGCTTGCTGTTATGTCTTCTGTTTACTTGCATGGGTGACAGAGGGGAAAGCACCAGGGGGGTCTTTATATGATGCTGTTTAAAATAAGTGGTGATGCTTACTGAGTTAGGGAAAACTTTAGATCCAGACAGTAGGTGAAATGAACATGAAATCACACTATTGATCAAAGTTAATTAAACCTAACAGCTGGGTAAAAAATTTCTTAACACAGATTTGGGTTTATGCAAACCTCTGATTGTCCATTCCCAGTCCTGCACATCAGTTCAGGAAATGAAAGCCTCCAGCTTCAAGGATTTTAGACCTCCCCTTCATGCCACTTAATGTCCACATGGATGTATATTATCTACATGTCATTTGCAGTTAATGGTAAAGAAAAATAATGGCAAATTTTAGAAAAATCTCAATTTGTCCCCTTCCCCTGATATCCCCTGGAGAAGGCACATGTTTTAGTGTGTCTGGAAAGCTGATGGAGGCAGATTTGCAAAGGCTACAAGTGGGCTAGCAAATTTATAAGAGCAGCCTGCAAAGAGGGTGCCTTCAGTAGCTGGCCAGCCTTTAGACTGCTGATAAAGGAGACTAGCTCGCACCTTAGATGGTCATTGGAGGCTACTGATTTTACAGGTTGTTGTGTAAAACAAACTGATAAGCTGAGGCAGAGTTTCTGGCAATAAATCCAGATATGAAATCAGTCCCTGTCCCACCCTTGTAGAGTTTCCTGAAGTTGCTGGTGTCTGGCTGCCTTTGGCCAGTTGTTTGCATCTGGTTGGTAGATGACATACCCTGTACCAGGGCTCTGCTAATTTGGAGCCAAGAGTCAAGACCATGAGACTGGTTCCTGTTTGTTAGCCAAAATGTTTGTTTTTATAGCTGCCCCCCTGAAACTGCCTTCTTGCTCTCTGTTGCCTGTTGCTGCAAGAGAAGAGATCAGGCTTTCTTGTCTCCGGGATGAAGTTTTCAACTGCTGTTTCAGTTGACACTCATCATTTATGTGGCTTTTTTCTTCCTCTTTGGTATGAAATGCAGTAATAAGTTGCAGGTCGGCTAGTTACAAATTGGGAGGAGTATGTCTGAACGTTGAATTGAAGAGGGCTTATTGAGCTTGGATGGACAAATTTTAAGGTAATTAAGCCCTTTTACAATTTTTTCCAGCAACCATTTTTATATTAGTGAAATAGTAAGCCAAACACAAGAGCCATTTTGTCAAATGCTGTACCTAGTTGATGTGCATATATTTGCTTGCATAAGAACCAGTACCTTCATTTAATAAAAGAAAATGACTGTTGGCACTTACAGGCAATCTGCAATATGAATTATAATGTTTGGATTGGAAAATGAATTCCAGACTGGCTGGAAGGATTTGAGTATCTTCTATATTGGGACAGGAAAATAAATTATTTTGGTTTTGTATTTACTAAGTGTCACTAGCAAGGCTGCATTTTGAAATTATGGCCCCTAATGATAGCATTTGACTACAAAAGTGGCAGGGTGTTAGAGTATGGACAGAAATTTGTGTCAAACAGCAACTCAAGTCAAAGATTATCACCTCATCATACCATTATTTTGAAAGTTTCAGCTGCTACAAATATATGTGGGGAAGGTTCACTTAGGAAAAGAATTTGGTTTGGAAAGAACAACACAGAATTGTTTATCCTATTTTTTGCTGCCAAGCTGTACTTGAAAACAACATTTGTCAGGATGCTGTTGCCTAATGTGTTTACTGAACTATGAAAACTTCAGGTTTTTTATGTATTTAGTCTGAAAATTAAATTTAGTTTCGCTGATCACTGCACTGTGCAATGGGGATAAAAGATATTTAACCAAATTGTTATGCTAGTGTGTGTGCATATGGCCAATAGAGATAACAGCCCCTGCAATCAATACTCATTATCTCTGACAATGTGAGGTACAGTGAGTTGTGTGTTACTTCCCTTACCTAATTTTTCAAGTTCAGGGCCAATTACCAGGATTTCTAAGTAGATATTATTCACATAATTTTTTACTGTATTTTTAAATAAAAATTTATCTGTGGGAAGTGTATTACATCAAGTGGATTTTTGTGATTGCATGTATATTTTGAGATAGGGTGGGTAGGAAAAGGATAGCTGTGTGCAGATGTGAAAACATCTCCCAGATTTGTCCAGAAAATAAACTCTGACCATTGGAATTGCAAAAATCCAAGTATTGCTTTCAGTAAAATTGCAATGGAATTAAAGCAGGACTTGCAGTTTTTATTTATTTTTACTTTGGCTTTTTTTAGCTCCTCCTAGTTGAGGTTTGACTTGCCGGAGAGAGAAATCTGTGAAGTTTGCTTTTGGTTCCTCCTTCATTGTTGGGGGGAGGTTCATGAGACGTGACCGTGACCCATCTGTGACACCAGCAGTAGGAATGTTCCCATGGTAAACCAGGGAACATCCTCACCTGAAAAATGAAGTGGTGAACATTGAAGAGATCATACTTAAGTGTTTGTAGTGGAGCTCAGATTGGAAACCAGCAAACTGGTAACAGGGAGGTATTGTTGAGGTGAACTGGAGTGGTAGGATAGCATACCACGGATTGTGGGTGTGAGGTTGCTCAGAGAAGCTGTGGATGCCCCATCCCTGCAAATGTTCAGTGCTAGGTTGGATGGGGCTTTGAGCAACCTGATGTAGTGGAAGATGTCCCTGCCCATGGTGGGAGGGTTGGAACTAGATGATCTTTAAAGTCCCTTTTAACCCAAACCATTCTGTGATTCTGTAACACACTTTCTTATCGCAAGGCATCCGTCAGGGTAGGTTTGCCTGCTGGACTGTGTTGTTCCTTGGTCAGGAGGATCCTATGATCCAGTGATCAGTAAAAGGCAGTTAGAGGTATGATTTTTCTTTGGATTATAGTGACTCCATAAAGTCCCACAGCTATAGGTCTCCTAAAAATTAACCGAAATCATTCCCTCTGTGGCATACAACATTGTGGATACTGTGCAGGTTTAGGGGGAGGGGTTGTGGGTTTTGTGTTTTTTTTTTTTTTTTCCTTTTTTTGTTCATTAATACAATGATTTATGCATGGTGTATGGGCATCCCTTTGCAGCTGCCTTTGCCACATTCGCATTACTCATTGCTGCAAAGGGCTCCCCAAGGTGGTAACAGCAGTGGGAGGAGCCTGTGATTCCTGAGGAAGGTGCTCAGGCACTCTTCTTTCCACCTCAGTCTGTCTCACCTGTCTAGTTCTTGTAACTCCATCCTGCTATCCTTTTTCCCTCCTTACCCAGGCTTTTGGTTCCCAACTTACTCTAGCAATTTAGGCAGTGGTCCTTCCTCTTTTCCTCCTGTCCCAGCATGGCCAAGTTGACTGGTTCCCTTCTCCCTTAGTCCCAGGAGTCACCAGGTGGTGCTATTGCCCAATTAAATACCCTCCCTTGCATTGCAGCACAGTCCAGCCCTTGTAGAATGGTTTGATGGTGTTTGGTTTTGTGATGGAGCTTTCTCTGGTGGGCAGCTGTGTCAGGTAGTGTGAGGGGTCTTGCTTCCTGCTATCTGTTCAGTCTTGAGTCAGTTTTGTTGATGCAAAGTTTTTTCCTGTGACTTAATCAGCCAGTGCCTTGTTTGATGATGAGGTCCCTAAAAGGCTGGACTGTTTCTACACAGCTTGTGTCGGCACTGTTGTACTCAAAAGCTGCTTTACTGCAGTGTAAAGCATGAGCAAGGCTCATTAAGGATATCCACAGGCTTTGTGCTGTTGGGTCTGCCCCTGCAATCCAATGGGAGGGTTTTTTGATCGTTTGTTGGCGTGTGCTGCTACTTCAGAGCAGATCTGTGTGTGTATGTGTGTGAGTGACTGTTTCCTTGAAAGGTGCTTCTCCTGTTTCTTCTTTCCTCCTCTCATCTTATTAGCCATCTAGATTGATACCACCTTATTTGCAGCTGCTTTTTGTAGAGATCATGCTCTTACTTGAAACTATAGAGGCAGTTCAAAACATGGAGTTGAGTATCTTAAGTGCATAGCTGATGCCCCCAAAAGCCACAATTTGAGATGAAGGAGTGCAAGTAAACACCAAGTTCCTGTCTTCCTTTTCATCAGGCTAAGCAATTCTTTCTCTGCAGCCACCAAGACCACATGCTGTCAAGGGCATAAGAAATTGATTGAGATTCTGCTCTTTGATTTCAATTTAAAATCCTCAATTTCTCTTGGCAATTGAGCTGCTGCTCTGAATTTGATAACTTGTGTGCAAAGGGGAAGGAAATGTGTAAGAAAAGACACAGAATTAGCTGGAAATTTGATGCAGGGAAGCAGTTTCTAAATTACATTAGCAAGAACTGCAGGCTGTTATCTTTGCTGTCCACACTCAGGGTAGCATGGTGGTGTGGTTAGCTTGCACTTGGTATGATAAGATGCAGTGATAAAGCATATATAGTTGAATTACAGTATAGATTTGGGGTTTGGTTTGGTTTTGGTTTTTTTTGTTTTCATTTAACCAAGGCAGATGAACTTTAAAAATTGCTAAGTTGAATATTCCAGAGGTAGGTTGGCTGCAGTGTTAATTTGTTGTTATTATATTTTAATATATTCTGCAGTACAGATCCAAGTACAGTTGCTGTTCTTGGATCACCATACAGAGAAAGGAACTGAGGTAACCAGAGTACTGACCCACAGGCTGTGTTTTCTTCATCATTACATTTCTGTTTTGCCTTATGTTTTTAATTTATTTATTTTTATTCTATTGGAATTATTTTAAAGAATAGCTTTGAGGTTATTATAAAGAATAGTTCTGTTCTCCCTTTCTCTCAGTAGCCCCCTGTCTCATAAATAGAGATCACTTTATACTCCTGTGCCAGCTTCATAGCAGAAGAGTTGGCAAGTTGTGAAAGAGCAGCATGGTTTGTAAGTGCTGGCTGAGTCAATGTACAGAAGACACGTGGGCCGTTTTGGGTTTTCTTGGGTAGTAGATAGTTTAGCTGACCACTAATCCTGCCTCCCACTACTAGTGTGATGTAAAACAAGGATTTGTTCCTTACTGCTGTTGTAGCGCCGTGTCAGTCACTGGGCTGTGTACAAAGGAAGGATAGCTCCCCTTCTGACTAGATCTTTCCAGCACTGTCTCTTGCCTTCTTTCAAGATAACGTTCATTCTCTCAAGTCCCCAAATTTGGAGATGCCTTTCCACACCTGGAGTCAAATCTTCATCTTAAGTTAAAGGCATACCTGCTAGCAGCCAGATTAGAGGGAGTTCTTTAGATGAATCCTCTTGAAAACTATGTGCTTGAGGAAGAAAGGAGGTGTGTTACGGCTGGTCCACTCATCTTGAAGTTCTTCACATCTGAAGGACAGGATGCCATCCAGAGAGACCTGGACAAGCTCAAGAAGTGGGCCCATGGGAATCTCATGAGCTTTAATAAGACCAAGTGCAAGGTGCTGCACATGGGCTAGGGCAATCCACGCTATCAACACAGGCTGGAGGATGAACTGATTGAGAGCAGCCCTGCCAAGAGGGTCTTGGTCATGCTGATGGATGAGAGGCTGGACATGAGCTGACAATGTGCACTTGCAACCCAATTATGAAATTATGTCCTGGGCTGCATCCAAAGCAGCATGGCCAGCAGCGCAAGGGAGGTGATTCTATCCCTCTACTCCTGTCTGGTGAGACCCCATCTGGAGTGCTGCATCCAGCTCTGGCATCCCCAAAACAGGAAGGACATTGACCTGTTGGAGTGAGTCCAGAGGAGGGCCACCAAGTTGGTCAGAGGGATGGAGCATCTCTCCTGTGAAGAAAGGCTGGGAGAATTGGGATTATTGAGCCTGGAAAAGAGAAGGCTCTGGGGACACCTAATGGTGGCCTTCCAGTACCTGAAGGGAGCTACAAGAAAGATGGAGAGACTTTTTACAAGAGCATGTAGTGACAGGACAAGGGGAAATGGATTCAGACTGAAAGAGAGTAGGTTTAGGTTAGATATGAGGAGGAAGTTCTTTGCTGTGAGGGTGGTGAGGCACTGGAACAGGTTGCCCAGAGAAGCTGTGGATGCCCCGTCCCTGGAAGTGTTCAAGGCCAGGCTGGATGGAGCTCTGAGCAAGCCAGTCTGGTGAACGATGTCCCTGCCCGTGGCAGGGAATTTTGAACTAGATGATCTTTAAGCTCCCTTCCAACCCAAACCTTTCTGTGATTCTATGATTCTTCAGGCTGCAGCTATGATTCTCCATGCCATCAACCCAGCATGAAGAGCTTGAGATCGGAGCTCTAGTGAAGACAGTAAGGATAATGCCAAATATCTTGGAAACACTCTAGGAAAGACTTTGGTTTCATATATTACATACACAAATATATCAACACCTTTAAGAAAGTGAATTTTCTGCTAACATTAGCTATAATACAGATATTAGCTGCTCTTCAGTATCTCTCATCTCTGGCCAGGCACATCACTTTGGTAGGATAATAAAGTGCTTTTGGCCATCAGTGCTTGCTTTTGTACTTTATTGTTTGGTGAAGTCATGGTGTTGCTTGGGGGTTTTGGGTATGTCTTTGACAGAAGTAGATAGTTGGAGAGATTGTAACTAATATTGCAGTCTGGGGGTGAGGGAGGGCTGGAAATATTCTTTTTTGTCTATAAGAGAGAAAAGGGATGCAGCAATATGTTAAAGTATATTTGAAACTTTGGCATTGGGGTGGGTTTTTTGTCTCTAAAAGATTACTGGGCTAGGATCTGGTGGAGAGCAATGGACCTGTGACAGTGAAGATGAAGAAACTTGCTAAATCCAAAGAAGCCTACAGAACACCAGGACAAGTAGGACTGTGTTCCCTGGCTTCAAGTATGGCAGATATTGGAGCAGCTGTGCCGACCTGAGTTTAATTCCACAGGAGTATGTGTGCAGGATGTGTCTGAAAGGAAACCACATGCTGAATAATCACACTGGTGAGAGAGCCAAAACTGGTAAGGGAGCCAAAACTGGTAAGGCAGCAGACATCTGGCTTTGGTGACTGGCTGGGAACAGGAGAAGTGGACAGGCCGTAGACTTGCTTCAGCTCTCAGGCAAAGCAGGTGGACAGACACTGTACGTGTTTTGCTAACGGATATGGACTGAAGGAAAACAAACCAAGAGAAGGGGTCAGATGATATGTCTTACATTCAGAAGTGTATTGGGTTTCTGTGGCAAGGTTTTGGTAGGGGTGTGGCTACAGGGGTGACTTCTCTGAGCAGCTGCCAGAAGCTTCACCAAGTCCTGCAGAGCCAATGGCAGCCAGCTCCAGGACAGACCCACTACTGGCAAAGCCGAGCCCATCAGTGGCAGTGCCTCTGAGATAACATGGTGTAGAGATGGAAAAAGCTACTGCACAAGAGCAGATTGGAATAAGAATGTGTGAGGGCAACAACTCTGCAGACACCAGGGTCAGTGAAGAAGGAGGGGAAGGAGGTGCTCCAGGCGCTGGAGCAGAGATTCCCCTGCAGCCTGTGTTGCAGACCATTGTGAGGTAGCTGTGCCCCTGCAGGCTGTGGGGGTCTGCAGTGGAGCAGGGATTCACCTGCAGCCTGTGGAGAACCACACGCTGGAGCAGGAGCAGGAGAAGGTGGATACCTGGAGGAAGCTGTAACCCTGTGGAAAACCCATGCTGGAGCAGGCTCCTGGCAGGACCTGTGGACCCATCAGAAGAGGAGCCCATATTGGAACAGCTTTGCTGGCGGGACTTGTGACCATGCTGGGGACACACACTGGAGCTGTCTATTCCTGAACGACTGCGGCCCATGGAAGGGACCTACGCTGGAGCAGTTTGTGAAGAACTGCACCCTATGGGAGGGACTGATGTTGGAGCAGAGGAAGAGTGTGAGGAGTCCTCCCCCTGAGGAGGAGTGAGAGGCAGAGACAATGCTCTGGTAGGGAGCAGGTAGAGGAACTGGGAGTAAAGTTAGGCTCAGGAAGAAGGGAGGGGTGGAGGGACGGCATTTAAAGATTTAATTTTTATTTTTCATCATCTGACTCTGATTTGATTGCTAATAAATTAAATTAATTTCCCCAAGTCGAGTCTGTTTTACACATGATGGTATTTGGTGAGAGATCTCTGCCTGTCCTTATTTCAACCCACAAGCTTTTTGTTATATTTTTTCTCTCCTGTCCAGCTGAGGAGGGGAGTGATAGAGTGGCTCTGGTGGGCACCTGCTTTCTAGCCAGCATCAGCCCACCACAGGAGGCCAGGTAGCATTAAGCCCTGAACAGTAGATATCTTTCCATTTTAAAACAGTAGGAATATACAGGTGGTATTGAAGACACCTATAAATACCAAACTCAGCACTTGACTATCTCTTAAGGCACTTAAATAGCTCTTTGTTATTGTACTGTCTGAGCACTTCACAACTGTCACTCTTTTGCATCCCTGTAATGCTGTTACAAGGTAAAATCAAATAATTATTTTCATATAACAGCTAGTGAGCTGAGAACGATAGAGCCAAGAATTCCTGTGCCAAATGCACTAGAAGGATTGTGTTCTGATATAACAGGACTGACCTGGTTGTGGGTAGAACAAGCGGCGCGCTTCTATGTGTAGAGGGAATTAGGGTTTATCTAATTCTAATGTGCCTCAGAGGAAAAAGTCTGATTCTGTAGCTAATTTGTGCTCCACAACACCAGTGTTGGCCTGCAGTTAAACTAGCAATTAGAAATGACATGTAGGTTGTTTTACTGTGGGATAATTGACACAGACCGTCCTAACTTTATGAGAGCAATAACGTAAAAGATACCTATAATATATTACCATATATTATGAGTTTAAAGAAGGGCATGCAACAAAGGGAAATGCAGACAGAGATGTTCTTGTAAGTTTCACATGTAGACAGATGACTGAAAGAACTGTGATGGTTCCTAGTGAAGTGAGATATTGCAGACTCCAGCCGGGGTCAGCCTGCCACAGGATGCCAGTTGTGGTCATCCTCCCTCTCGAAACAGAGTCGCAGTGAGATCTGTGGGTTTGTGCTGGCGTCTTGGGCAATGTGGTCCCAATATTCAGTGGGATGGTTGCTGTTCATTTGGCAAGTACCCTTCACACAGGAAAGTGCATGATAGCACAATGACACTCCTGGAGGCCAACTCTGGTTCCAGTTCTTCCCTTTCAAAATTTTGCTTTGCAGCTGAGTACCTCAGATTGTTGCAGAAATTCCTTGAAGATCACTGGTGGTATAAGGCCACAAATTTTGTAAATTGGAATTTACAAAAATCGTTAGTGTCCTGAGTGAGATGTGTATTTTTTTGGCTGCAGAAGTGAGGCTTCATAGCACCTCTACCTGCATCTCTTTGGTTCAGGCTGAAGCCTAAGCAGTTCTGTGTTGGTGAAGCGGCTGAGAGGCAGTGTATGAGTCTAAGAGCTGCTCTCGTATTTTCTTCTGTGCATTTATGCAGTGGTAGCTTTGCTTACTTGATACATGTTGCAGATGGAAAAACTGAATAAAGGTGAGAAGCTATTTGCCCTTCTTCCTAGACACCACTCCACAGCATATGGCTGTATTTTCTCTGGGACAAGCCTGACACTTGGCAGATTCAGTTCAGTCCCATGGGAGTCTGAACCTAGGTCTCCTGAAAGGTATCTCTCCTTACAGCAGCGTTTGCAGACAAGTGGGTGATACCCAAATAAAGGGAAAGCTGAAGGATGTGTTTAAGGTTAGCGAAAAGTTTATTGGGTAGAGTAATTCTTGGATTAAAATACTGCGCTTGAACACTGCGATCAGGAATCTGTTGTGCATAACTCTTCCTTGTATGTTCATACAGTTGATAAAAATCCAAAGGCAGTTCCAGATGCTCTTCAAGCTGCCTGCCACAGCCTTCCAGAGCAGCTGTAGCTGGATTAACAAGACATGGAAAGTATTGCAATGCTACCTGCATTTGATCGTCTGAGTAATGATTAAAACGTTAAAGGCAGTTATACAGGACTAAAGCAGGCTGCATATTGCAAAGCTTTAGTTTGTTTTTCAGCTTGTTGCTTTTTTACCTCCACTGGAATTTAAAAGGCAGCCATAATCCTGTACTCAGCCTTACCTCATCACATGTCTTTGAGTTAAGAACTGGCATCTCTGAAAGCATTGAAGATGGTGCTTGGATATCTCAGTGCTACATGCCAGGCCTTGCCCGAGGAGTGACATTCCTCCTAGACACCAGGCTTGGCCAGAGTTGAGCATACATTTCTGCTAAAGCCCACCTATAGTTTACAGTGTAGGCCTGGCTGTTTGTTTGATGATAGCTAATAAAATGCAAACCATTTAGCAGCTCTGCGATGTGATTACACTGCTGTGAATTTTCAGATTCCATCAAAGTCCTGCTGAGGCTAATGGGAGTGGACCAGGGTGATTCAACTGTAAATCAAAAACTAAAGCGTGGCCAGTTCTGACAGTGGAAAGAACAGCTATTTTAACGTGCAGATGCTGAACTGCCAAGTCAAAACCAGCTGTGCTTTACAGAGCTACTGGAATGAAAGGTCTCTCTGCATTTGCATTTTTTGTAAGACTCACTGATTATTTTTCTTTCCCGAAAGTTTAAACCTTGTCTTTCTACATCAGGTTTGGCTGGCAGAGGTTTTCAGTGCCTTGTTTTGGTATTATTTAAAATATCAAATGCAGTGATGAGGAAAGTTTTCTCCTTTTTGGTAATTTTGTACCAATTCAAGTGTTTTCATCTGCATATCTTAATTACTCCAGTAATGAAAGCACTGCACTGAGCAAGGCAAGGACCTCTCCTGTCTCTCTGCTGTAGCACTGGCAGGAGTCAAATCAGTGAAACAGAGAGGAGAATTAAACTTGGGAAATCTTAAGCATAAACTGGCTCCTCTGTTATTTTTCAGTTAGTAATGAAGCAGCCAAGAGGTTTGTCCAGTGGCGTGAATATGTAACAGGGAGCCAGGAATTGTTGCTTCTCTTAGAAAAGAGGAACAGCCAGCTTCCTCTCTGAGCAGATCCTCTTCCAGGAGAATGGGACAGACTTTTGACTGCACCCTTGTTCTCTGTGTTGGATCAATCCTTTTTTTTTTCTTTCTTTTTTTCCTTTTTCTTTTTTTTTTTAATTCCCTTCTGTATCTGAAAAATGACACAAAGTATTGCTTTCTGGCTGATCCCCTGAGTTTCATCCATGTGAGCAGCTTTGTAATTCCAGCTCTATGCCTGGTGAAGAAGCTATGCCATGAGAGGCTGCCTGGGGGTTGTACTAAATCAACCCTGGCTGCGTTGGTCACACTCTTTTTCTCTTGATTGGGCATCCTCAGAGGAAGGGTTGAACTGCCAAATTCTTTTGGGGCCTTTGCAGTTAGGGTAGTTAGCAGGTAGCTTTTGGGGAGCCCCAGCATAAATGGACTCGAAGGGGCAGCTGCATTCCTGCTGTGAGGTGCAGGAAAGTCCTGCTGAGTTAGTGGAAGCCACATGAGTTTCTTGCTTATGGGAAAGGATAAAGACTTGTCACCTCCAAATGTTTCTCACGCTATTCTTCAAATAACATCTACTTTACCTGAGGGTTTTTTTGAGAATGTAGTATTAATACCCTCCAGGTTGCTAGGGCTCATTCATCTCCTGATCTCTAAGACTAATGTATGTTAAACCTCTGCCTGTAGATCGTCTCAGTGACTCTTAGTTATTATGAGAAATGTTTTGAAGAGACACACATTTTTAATTTGTAAAAATTTATAGAAATCGAAATACCATTGATTGAATCCTGGCTTTGTCTAAGCTGGTGGGAAAACTTCCATCCTTCTGGAGGAGCTGTGTGTTGGATCCCTATTTTAGAGAGATCAGTTCTCCATTACCTCTTAATGCAGATTTTTGTGATGCTACAGATACTCATTTCCAGGGTATCTCAACCTTCCTTTAAAGCTGAAATGGGAAGTTAGTCATGAGATCTCTGGTGGTTACAAGCCAGATGTTCTTTTTTTTTTTTTTTCCCCTTTACTTTGCAAGTGGAAGGACTGAAGGTACTTTCTTCAGTATGTTCATTCTTAGTGTGCCATTTCCTCATGTGAAGTGCTGTCTAGGGTTTTTGGTTTATTTGTATTTTCAAAATCCTAGAATCATAGAAGGATTTTTGCATGGTTTCTGTAATTTTGCACATATTTAAAATGCCCTGTGTGTTAACATAGCACCGAAAGACTCTGCAGTTAACACTAAAAAAGCTCTTGCAGCAGTGTGCATAATTGTAGGGCTGCTGTTTAGTCATCAGTCACAACATGTGTGGATTTTTTTTGTGAATTCAACCTTTATTCCATTTCAGATGTAAAAAAAAAAAATTACACGAAGACGTCAGTTTACACAGCACAATAGGGCTTGGCCCTGAATCTATTAAAAGCTATTATAATATCAAGGCTAAAGAGCCCAATCAAGCTATAAGAGCCCAATGTGTTTGCAGGGTAATCTACCTCCCTTCAGTTTGAAAAAGTGTTTGGAGGACTAGGCCCTATGTGCAAAGATATCAGTGAGACATCCAGATTTAAATTAGAGCTAAATTTTTCTCTATTAGGTTTTTCTTCCAGGATAAATGCATTTGGAATGATGGGCAGAGGAATATACCAAATACCTACTTGTAATGGGAAAATGGTTTTCTTTTTTAATATATTGCTCATATCAAACTTCTGCCTGTTTTTTTTTTTTTTAATCTTCTTCTAAGATGCTGCAAATCCATCAGAAGAAATCAGAAACTTGGTGTTTGTTTGCCTCTTGTTTGCAAATGAGTTGCCAGCAGTCTGTATTGCTGCTGGCTTGAAATATAGTCTCATCTCCTTTACAGTAATGTAAGCTGAGAAGAGCCAAGTGGGGTGGTTCTCCGTGAGCAGGAGTGTGGGTGGAAGCACTGTTTTCTGTGGCATTCTGCTCTCCATTCTGGTGCTCTTAAAATCCTCACGCCTAAATCTGTGGGTAAGGGTTTTTAAAAGAATAGAGAATGTCTTTTCTAGGCTTAAAGAATAAAAATCTGGAATTAGTCATGCTTGCCTTGGTTCCTTCTATTTATCAGAAACATCTGATACAGCTTCAGATTTTCAAATCCATTTTGCTGACCAGTGGGAGATTCCGAAGTTGTAGCTACTTATTCTGGTGAGCTAATAGTGGTTCATTTATTGTAATTACATTTCTGTTCCTTTCCTTCCTCTCCACCCCACCCATTTTGCTTATCTCACTACAATGTGGTTTATAACTGATATTTTGTAAGCGTGCTACCAGACTTACCAAGAAGAAAGGAAAAAAACAAAACACGGAGTTGGTCCCATGAGCGACTGGTAAACACCTTGATTCAGAATAATTATTTTATATTTATTTCTTTCTTGCCGCTTCTTTCATGGATTGGTATGCTCTTGATCGTGATGAGTCAGTTAATACGGTGCTGAAGCCCCTGGATTTCCTCTAGATGAGGATTTTTATGTAGAATTGTAGGATCTGTTCCTTGAAGTGCAGTATAACTCCTGAAGGCATGTTCTCAGTTTCTGAAACTTGTCCAATCCAGTCATCTCAATACTGCTGTGACCTTTTACATCAGCCAGAATGTTATTCCTTGCTGTATATTTGATGTTATATCTATACCAACCTGGAGTAAAACAAAACAGAAAAACAGATTAGAGGGGATAAAAAGCTGGCAAATAGCAGAACTTTTGAGAACTGGAAAAATAACTCATGTATGCCTGAACATTACCCAGGGATGTGCCTTGATAAGTCTATTATAATCTTTTGAAGAAAAAGAGACAAAACAAGGAAGATCATCTCCATCAAATGTTAGAAAAATGGATATATGTAGAGAAAGACCATATAGTAAAGTACAAAGTAGCTGGTTGCAGGAAAGGTTTATTCAGCCTTAGCAAGGAGGTTAAATTTTGATGCACTACTGAGAAGTGAATGCCCTGTCTACTTCTTTGAAGCAACAATCCTGCTTTCCTTGTCTTCTGTGAGATTGACTTGAAAGGTAGTTCCCTATTGTTAGTAAAAGGTAAGGTCTCATTTGTATTTTTGAAGTTGTTGTATAATGTTCATTCAGCATGATTTGCTTTGCTTTCAGGCAGGTGTCTTGTTTGATGGGTGTTAGTATGGAAGTGTGGACTGAAAAATGTCTGAGTAGTTTTAAATCCCACGATGGAATGATAATCACTGCCTTAAGTAGGAAGCTTTTTCTATTTTACTTCCTTCCCCTCTGTACTCTAATTATACTCTGGTAGCAGCTCCTTTGTATCCTCCAGACAACAAAACAGAAGGTGGCAGTGCTTGTTTTGACTGAACCCCCCTAGTGCAATAAATTGCCTGGCTCCTGGAAAGCACCAACCACTGGCTGCAGCAGTGATCATCCTAGAGATGGGTTCACTTGTGGTCCAAGTCCATTGGTTTCGCTTGAGTTACACCAGGGGTAAATTTAGCCCTCTTGATAGTCCAAGCAACCCCAGGAGCAAAGTGTAAGAATGCCTTTAAGCTTTTGGAGGGCTGTTGGTGTGCCTACCACGTGCTTAAGCTTAGCCGTGCTCATTGTGAGCGATGCGAGAGCAGTAGAAACTTGGAGAGTTCCTTTAACGTTAGCGTGAATCATTAGTGAGAGCCATGAACTGAAAGATGAAGAGGTAAGATGTTCCAGGGAAATGAGCTAAGCTTTAATCCATGCTTGTGGATATCACGTCCCTGCCAGAGACCAGGCTCCTCTTGTAATTGCAGTTGCCATTCTGAGTGACCTGTCAAGGGAGCTGAAGGAATCAGATGAAACTAAAGCATCATGAGGTCACAGGAGTCAATGCCTGGTTTCAAACACAGTGGCAAAAACTGTCCCCACAAGAGGGTAATGTAATTCCTTGCAACCTCTGGGTGATAATTCTGGTTGCTCCACACCATTTAAAATCTGGAATAATAATTAGATCCTCAGTTTCAGTGTAGAGGATTTTTTAAAAATTTTTTTAATGTGTTCCGCCATCCTGGTGTAGTAATTATATAGAGATGTCAGCTGGAATTGATGATGAAGGCAAAACTTGATAATAGTAGCAGGATGTGTTACTGCTATTGATCAAAGACTACAGGGCTGTTTTTAAACACTGCTTCTCTCTTTGATCTTTTTTTCCTATTGATTGAACAGAGTAGATAAACAACTGTCTGTGTAGCATGAGTATTTATTATGGCTTTTAAGCTGACTAAGGACAGCTTTGAATTAAATATGAGAGTTTAAATGATGGTTTTCTAATAAGGACTTTGCTTGGTGTGACAATGCAGTTGCATTTAAGCATGGTGAAAGGAAATCTAAATACAGGCATTCTTTTTCTTTTGTACTCGAAAAGAAGGTAACAATGCAAAATTGATTACAGGAAAGGCAAAGGCACTTTTTAAATATGTAGTTATGTGTGGGCAAAAGCTGCTTTTCTTTTTTTTAATATATAGTTATGTGTGAAGTGCTCTCAAGAAACTGTATTGTCTTGTCTTGGCACTTTGAGAAGTTTGTGTGAATTAGTCATGTCTTAAAATGTGGATGCAAATGAAACTACCAGGTGCAATCTGGTAGTTCTGCCATCGCTTCAGTGAAATTAATAGAAAACTTTCCCTTGACTGTTTAATGAGTTAGATTGGACCCTGGGCTGTCAATGTCTTGGAAAGGTCAAGATTGATTTCCTGGCATCTTTTTGTTTCTAAGGAGGCTCTTTGCAATTCTGTGGAAGACGTAGTGATGTTACTATTCCTCTTCCTTGATACTTACCTATATAATTTAAGTTCTTCTACCTACCATCCAAGGCTTTGGGGAATAGCAGCAACAGACCAAAAAATGCTGCATTTTAGGGAAGTTGTTCATATTTTAAATGCCTAAAATAGTATTGCTGTGTAATTTAAAAATTTCCCCTGCCCCCTCAGGTTATTCTGAATTATATTCCAGTATTGTACTGCTGTTATTTTTCCTTACCGATTGGGTGTATGTTAAAGACTTTCTGCACATGAAAGCAGCCTTCCATGTTGCAGTAGAGAGAGCAAGTTGTGTTGCATTTGAAGTAATGCCGTTTCACTGTGGTCCTCTAACACAACATGCACAGGAATAGCTGCACATCTCTGGGGACCCAAATCTTTGGATTCCTGCCTTTTCAAAACCACCTGAAGCCTCTGCAAAGTTTCCACCAAGTGGGCTTGTTTGTCTTGCCATGAAAAGGTTATTTCCACTAGGTTAGTGCTGTTAGTGTGCTAAAAGGTTGGTGTTACTAATCTGTTTTGGAAGCATAGTTGGGCTGCCCTTGCAACAGGGCTGAATGAAATTGTTTCTCTGGCTTTGCTGAGTAATATGCTATATGTTGAAAAGCACAGGGTTTTCTTGTACAAGTAAGTGACTATGCTTGAAGGATTGCAGTCCTTGCAACAGGAATATAAAATCCATGCAATAAAATACAAGGCTTGGGGAGAAGGGGGTGTTGGGAAGAGGACTAGGGAGCTTCATTCACAATGCTGAAATTTGGAAAGGATAAGCTACGTCCTTGCTTTTCTTGTGAAGTGTTTAACGTGCCCTTCTTGCTACTAGAGAAGATTTAATCTCAAAAACTAATATTTGACTATTTCTTCAAGTGAAGTATTGATATCTAGGATCTCCTGAACTCACTGTCACGGTTTTCTTGATTTTCAGGATACTGGGGTTGGGAAATCGAGCATTGTTTGTCGATTTGTCCAGGACCACTTTGATCATAATATTAGTCCTACTATTGGGTAAGTACCACACATAATATCTTTTTTAATTCTATATGTTTTTTTAACTCACTGCCCTCTGCTGCGGTCCTTTCTTTTCCTTACTTTCAAGGCTCTGAATATTGTACATCTTTTTTTTTCCTCCATCATCTCACTCAGCTCTTTACTCTCCTTTACTGGCTTTCAACTCATGTTACCTGGTTAAGAGAGTCAGCAGCTGCTCCAGACCAGGTCAGCTCTCCTCTCTCTGTTCTGGGAATACAGAGGGGCCCTAAACTTACTGTATTGTAGCATGCTGTATTATGGAGAAGCTGAAAGAGCTCTGCCATTCTCCTGAGTCTCTTCTGGGGCCATCCAGAACCACGCTGCATTAACCTGTGTTCTTCCCTGCCATGACTTTCAGATGTTCTGTTTTGTTTTTCTTTACCCGTCTTACACCAAGAGATTCTTACATGTCTTATTCAACTGGTGTCTTTGTCTTTTGATCTTGTCAAGAGCTTCCCACTTTAGATCGTGCTTTGGCCATAGGACCCTAGGACTTAAATCACTTTAGTTCCCGCTGGTCAATGAGGTATCAAATTTGATCCTTGAAGGTTAAAAAAAACAAAACCCCACAACCCAAGAGGCTGTGATCTGCATAATGACCAGACCATCCCATAGCTGAATAATGGCAGGAAAACCATGGGAAACCCTTAAAGTACCTTCACTGTGTGTCCTGGTAGGCCGGGCTGGAACATGGACAGTGTCTATTCCCATATATGGATGTGCTTTTGTCTAAGTTTAGGATGTGTCACATTATCCTGCCTTTCTCAAAATAGAGACAACACAATTTAAACTAAGTGTAATTAATTAATACCTCTTCTTTAAAAACTGCTAAGCTTCCTTGTATCAGATCGTCAGAATCCTCTTAGTCCTGTAGTTGATTTTAATTCCAGAGGTTTTTTTTTTTAATATCATAGGGACAAATCTGCCAAATACAGTGTTACCTGGAAAATTTTTAAAATGATGGATCTCTTACGGGAAAAGAAGCTAATATGTGATTTTCACAAACGAGTAATTTGGGGGGAAAGGGCTGATCTGCCTTGTGTGTCAGAGCTGTTTTAAATTGTCTGTGAAGGATTAGTATTGATTGCTGTGTGTTGTTCAGACAGCAAAAGACGATACTTTCTAAAGCTCTGCCTTTCAATGTGTGAAGGTTTCTCAGCTGGAAGTTGCACGTTTAATTTCCAGGACAAGTTTGGACTCTGAATGTCATGAATAGAGAAAAATGGACAGAGAGAAGGGAAGCATTTCATGAGTAAAATTACTGACTGAAGGACGCTTGTTTGCAGTGAAGAAATTGATGGCAATTTGAGTGGTTTTTTTTACTCCTAAATTATCAGCAGCCTTTTCCCCCAAGTAGTTGTTGTTGCTAAGTAAATGCCTTCTGCTCAAATTGGAAAATATTTTTCCTCTGTTATCATAATTATGAAGATTAAAGGGATTTTTTTTCCATTTGAAGATTAAAATGTGAAGGCTTGTTTCACACAGGTAATATTATTTGTCTATATGGTTAAGGTTTTTATTTTCTTCCAAATTATTCAAATGTTTTAAATATATAATCCTTGCAATCAACAGTAGGTACTGTGACTCTATAAAGTTCCCATTTTTGAAGCTGTAAAATGTTGCTTAATGCTTTTTAGAAGGAGAGTGACAAGTGAAAGCATATACCCTGAAAACAACCAAAGAAATACTGCTCTCTTTTTTGCCTTAGTATTTTCATAAGCATTGCAGCATTGTTAAATTCAAGGAATTTGCAGATGGCTGTGGAGTAGAACTCTGGTATATCATTCTCAGGAAATGTTTTGATCAGTCATATGTCATTTGATGCCTTTGTAATGACAGTGCATTGTATCAAATGCATCTTTATGAATGAGGAAAAATGTACCACAACAGAAATTGTTCAGCAGTATCCAGATAGAATGGGGAAAATAGAAATCTACCAGAGTTTCGCAGTCTCTCCAACCAACTTTCAACTGAACTGCTGTAATACAGAAAAAGCCTATAAATTTGCAACCCTCTTTCGTAAAAGAAAAAACTGTGAAAATATAGATGAATCTCGTTCCTATGGAAAATAAAAGAAAACGCAAAGACTTCTGCATCTGAGTCAAAAGGGGGAAGAATTTCTTTACGTTTGTTCACTGTGTTCATTCCAGCAGGTGATTTTCTGTTCCCCGGTGATCCCGTCTCATATGTTACGTGAAAAGTGGCACTGTTGCCTTTTTCTCAGGTCCGTATCTCTGAGAAGATGGAGCTAGCAAGCAGCAGAAGCTACTTGTGAGTGGCAGGAACATTTGTGTTCCTGGACCCATGCACAAATGCCCTCTGAACCTCAAAGGCTTTTCCCTTCTTTTAAAAAATACATATATATATATATATATATATATAGGTAGGTAGGTAGGTAGGTAGCATATGCCTTATCTGATAAAAGGGAGACTTTTGCTTCTGTGGGCATTTTCTCAAGGTTTTGGAGTTTTCCCCATATGCAGTCTAACCCAGCAGAGCTGGCTAAGGTCTAGAGATTGCAAATTCAGAGTGTTAGTCATGTTACAAATTTTTCATCCTTCCTTCTTTTCAGAGCATCCTTCATGACTAAAACTGTGCCATGTGGGAATGAGCTTCATAAATTTCTGATCTGGGACACAGCTGGTCAGGAGCGGGTGAGTATTAGTTTGCAGTATGCTTTCATGATCCTGGTCTCTCTTGATGTGTTGGTGTACTTTTTCTAAACTTTTCATCTTCAGAAGACTTTCTAGGTATAAACCTACTGAATCTTTGCAACGCTCTGCAACCCAGGTAGTCAGCAGCCACTAAGTATATAGGTTACCTTTTCACAGGTGGGAAAAATGCAGAGACAGGCTGACCATACCACTTATCAAAAAAAACAAACTTGCTGTGAATTGTCAGCCTCTTTTCCTCATGACGTCTTGAGCAGTGCCCCAACAATCTCCAGCTCCCCTCTGGTTTTATCAGGTTTGTATGTGGTGGCTTTCATTGGCATTGGAAAGGCCTGGACTTCCAGCCCGTGGGCTCGTGGGTGGCCTGAACTTACCTGATGACACTGGGGTTGTCCTGAGTTGCGACATTGAATATGGGCGTGAGTTGTGTCTGCTGTTATTATTTTGGAAGTCAGCACCATCAACTTGAACCACTTAGGGGTTTTGTGTTGATTTTTTCAAGTGTGTGAAGTGCTTTACTCAAAGCAAGCAGCTTTTCCTTTAACTTTTCAAAAAAAAGCCACAATGGAGTTTTGGGCATTAGTTCATATTGACTGTATGTAAGCCTGGTTGGTCATTTGTTTCTTTTAAAAGCCTCAATGGCAGTGGTGTGCAGTAATGGAGTGTAGAACTGTAGGTTTCTCTTAATATGTGCCTACATTTATCTTGAGAAGTTGGAAAGAAATGGAAAAAACTATGCATACTTTTAAAACATCTTCAGACTTCCTTGTGAAATGGCACAGTGCTTGTTGATAGAAGAATGTAGCTATTCTCACATTAGGTTGGGATAAAATGAGACGCTTATACAGGCTGGAATGTCAGTCCTGATACATTCCATTGTGTTCTTCATACCTTTTATGTGAATTGCAGGCAAAGAAGAGTTTTGCTGTTAAGTGCAGGAAATGCTTGTGCTTTTATTTACAATGTGCAGCATGATGTAAAGCGACTGTGATGAAATCTGTTGGCTCATAGCAATTCAGTATGTTATTTATGATGGGAAAATGGACCTTGAAAAACATATTTGAAGTATAACATAATTCTTTCCCTTGGATTTTGTTTGTTGCATTTCTGCATGGTCTGGATCTGATAACTGGCTAATTATTGCAAGAGGTGGCAAAGGTTCAGTTTTCTTTCCCATGGTTTCATCTTTCTTGCTTATTCTCTCTCTCTCTTCCCTTCCTGCTCTCCTTGCTTTTGCTTTTCTTTTAGCTCTTTAGCACACAAAACTCAGTTCTTGAAATTTAGATAAAAGTATTACTCAGTTTTCCTGCATAGTCTTAAGACTCACAAAGCATTTTTTGAAGAAGGTGAATAGTAATAAAGTCTTCTTTACTGAAATAAGTGATGTCTCATTTGAGGCAGGAAATCTGTGACTGAGCTCTGACTCTTGGACACAAAGTCCATCCTTCCCATCTAGTCCCTTATGTTTCCTCTCAGTTTTTTCTTTTAGCTCATCATTTTTCAAATATATGCTTTGCTTTTTTTTTTATGTGTCAATCAGTGGTGAGCACTGAGCACTGTAAACGTTATATTGCTTAGAATCTACTACAGATAAGTCATGCTATGGGTTTTCATGAATTAGGCCAGGGAATATCTTTTTCTTCTGTGTTTGCACACTGTATTCCCAGTCCTTCACTAGGACTAGGAAACTGAGATGATACGGTAAACAGGGTTGATTGGTGTCGAGTGCTAGCTGCAGGGGCCGACAGATTTCCCAAGGTGAGGTCCATACTGGTCCATGTTGTTCCGTGTTCTAGAACATTCCCATTTTACAGCTAAACACGTGATGCTTCTCAATACCTTACCCACTTTAATCAGAGATTTTGGTTACTTTGTTTTTGTTACTCCTTCTGATCTGCTTGCTATTCAAGAACAAATGTATCCCGCTGTTAATTTCTTTCTCGTTATGCTCTGAACAACAGTGGTGACCCAAAGCTTCCAGTCTACCCCAACCTCTGGACCTATTGCTGTTTTTCACAGTGTACTAATAAATGTCTTCTGAGTGCTGTTTCTGCTTCGAGAGTTGCCTTCCCTTGTTCTTTGCAATTTTTGTTGAGGCTTTCTGTTCCGCTGCTGAAGTCTGGAAGTTTTGTCAGTGCCCCATTGTCCTTACTGCTGATAGCAATGTTTAGGACTTCCTGCTCTTTCAACATTGCCTTTGTTTGGCTTCGTTCTCCTAAAGACAAGGCCAAGCATAGGGCTTGTGCTTATTCTGGAGCTGGGGCGCTCTGTGCAGCATCTGCGTGCTGATCTGGAGCCTTCACAGCAGAAGAGCCCTGGGTGAGATTTAACTGAAGGCTTACTGTGGCCATGAAAGTTAAGCTCAAACCTCAACCATGGTAGAGTGGTTGGGTGGAACCAATAGTAGTGGCACTTCTGTGATCCTCATTCATGGGTTTGTCCTTTTTAATGAGTTTTCTCTTCCTTGTTCATGAGTTTCTCTGGGAAACTGCCATCTTGGAGAGTGTAGAGAAACCACTCTTAAATATTGTATTCGCAAGCCCTTATTTGAGCAACACTCTGTGAGAACCAATGTGCCTCCTGGACACATTCCTTCAATCAGCTGGGAGAAAGTGGAAATTCATGTGGCTGCTTCTGAAAAGGAGTAGTGTCCTGGGTGCCAGGACAGGAGCCAGCTGAAAGCACTCAGCACCCCCTTGAGGCTTTAAATTAGTTTTTGGATAGCCACTTGTAATGTTGTGAGCCTTTGCAAATGCTGGTCACTGTTGGGTTTAAAAGCTTGTGGGAACACCTGAGTGAGTTGAAGAACCTTAGTACACCGGCCAGCCAATTGGAGGTTGGTCATGGAGAACAGATAACTTCTGATTCATATCTAAGATAATAGATAGAGTATTTTGGGTTTTTTGAGTCAAGAAACTCAAAATTGTAGGCAGAGTAGAGAAGGAACTAGAATTGCCATTTTTTGTGGAATAACAAATAAATGTCAATGCTGCAGAATGACAGTAATGCAGCAGAAAATGGAGATTAAAAGGGTTTCTATCATAGCCTTAGTGGGGGCGAATGCTCAGTGTGCTGCTTTAGGAGAGGACCCTGGAGATGTGGCTAACAGTGAAAAATTCACATTGTACTTGATTACAAAAAGAGAGAGCTTCTTAATCCTTTTATCTTGTTTTTTTCTTTCCCTTTTTTTTTGACTAGGAAGAAACAAACTGGCAGCACACTTAACAAAATCCCCCTATCTTCTGTGCCTAAGTACTGGTCTCCGTGGACCCGGTTGTTTTGTGTTGGTATGCAATCCAACAAACTCTGTTTTCTTCTTCAGAGTCCCTTTCCCTCCACCCCACTGTTTTCCAAATGTCACTTCCCCCCCTCATGTTTACCCCATTAGCTTTGAATTGTTGCCACAGACTTCACGACTTAAATGCCTGACAATTATGTTATTGTTAGCAAAGATTCCCTCCCCTAAGAAGAGTCTCCTCACAAGTTAGTTAATGATGTTTTTATTAGCATATATTTTGGTTCATGGTGCCCTAAGTAGCTTCTAATTACAATGCTTTGTTTGAATACCTTGGGTGGCTGCCAGCTTTCCATTTTGCCAGCTGAGGAATATGGTAGCAAATAGTTAGGGAGCCTGAGAGCCATATTTCTAGGGCAGGAGAATTTATCTCTGTTCTTTTTAAATTTACTGTGTTGAACTCTGGGATTTTTAATTTTGTTTAATAAAAGAAGCCTCAATTACTTGAGCCCAATTTAAGCCTCAATAGGAATTAACCTGTATTGTGATGTTGTTGTTTTGTGTTGGTTTTTTTTTTTTTTTTAATCTGCTCCACTTCCAGGAAAAGGCTGATTGATGACATGTCTACAGCTCCTTCTTTTCTGAGTGACAGTAGTTGTCCTTGTGATTCAGTGACAGTGTCACAACAACATCTATCAATGACCTGAATTATTTCTGCAGTCAAGATGCTGCCTGAAGTTTGCTCTTTAGTGTTATAAAGGTGACTCTGAGGGTAGCCCGCAATTCAGTCAGAGTGGAGGTGGTTCATTGTATGTGGTGTGAGGACCTCCCTGCATTGAGCTACTGCTTGTGTGCTGCAAATGTCGACGGGTGATTAGGTGGTATGTAAGAGCCCAAGTGGCATTAGAGGTAGTAAGCGAATATGTTATTTTTATTAGTTTTAGAGTGAGTGTAAAGCATGGTAAATCATTGAAGGGATGCATGTAAAGGTGTTTTTTCTTAAGCTTCAGCAAACTTGTAGCTTGACAGCGAGGTGCGATTCTGATGTAGTGTCCTTTTCATCCTTTGTTTAATGACTGTAAACTTCAGAAGGGCTAAGCACTGGTCAGTTTTATGATGTTGCAGAAGTCTGTTTTCTGCTTATTTAAAATATCTTTAAAAGATTATCCTAAAATGTTGATATTATTCCTTCTTCACTTGAAGAATTCTTAGATACTGGAGTAAAATGGCTCATTTATATATATATGTGTATGTATACATCTCCAAATTAACTAGCAAAAAATACCTGCAGATCAGAGACAGACAGATCTTTCCTGATTTATTCAGCTTGCAAATCACAAGAACTGGCATCTCAGCCTTCAGTCGTGTAGGGAAAAATATTCAAGGTTTTAAAATGCTAAATGCTGTCTGATAGTGGTTTTCGTGCATAACATTTTTCCCATTTGCTCTCTGCCAGCTGAGAATGTCAGGAATTTTGTATCCCTCCCTGTTCTAGAAGCTTATGTGTCAAAATAATCTGTTTAATGCTTTTGGGTTTTGTCTTTGCTTCTCTCCACACTGCAGTTTTCTGTCCGTTAGCAGCCGCTGCCTTGAAGGTGGCAGGAATGGGGGGATGTAAATACCCAGACTTGGGCAAGTGAAGGCTCCTAAGCTGTGGAATGGTTTCTGTTCTTGGTGCACTGACTGCTTCAGTGAGCTCATGGAATGCAGATGCAGAGGTGGCAACCTCAGTGTCTTCCGCCATGGTTGCTTACCTGGTTGGTCCACAGAAGCAGTTGAGGCAGCTTTCCTAAACAGGCTGGTAGAAGCTTGTTTCAGGCACTGATCTACTGTGCTTTTCACCATGATAACTTCAAAGGTTCACTTTGTAGGAATGGGAGGCAACAGCATGAGGAGGAATGTACTTCAGATGGGTTTTGGGACAGGAATGAAGAGGTTTGTGGGGTTGACGTTGGCTGGCAGGAAGGGCCAAGAACAGGAGAAACAATACACCTATAATCACCTCTGCAGAGGGGTAGGAATGGACTATTGAGTGAGGGGACTGAAGTACATGAATATCCTAGTCTAGAAAGCTTGAATATGTGTAATAGGAAGGGGAAGGAATTTGTAGGGCTGCCTCACTGCCTGCACGTGTTAGCGACTAGCAGAGCCAGAAGCTGTAGCTGTCCTTACCATTAGTGGCACCCAGATAAAGGAAGGGTAAACATC
This sequence comes from Corapipo altera, assembly GCF_003945725.1. Lineage (NCBI taxonomy): Eukaryota > Metazoa > Chordata > Aves > Passeriformes > Pipridae > Corapipo > Corapipo altera. The sequence continues at coordinate 2,839,227 of NW_020884903.1, forward strand.
TCTGACCTTGGCTCTGAGAGGAGCCAAGTGGTTTAGTTTTGGCCACTCAGATGCAACATATGTCCTCAGAGAGCGGCTCTGTAGGAATGGGGGTGAAATTTAGTCAAATGATCACAGCTGTCAGGAAGCAAATCTTGTGCTGCTGTGCACCTGCAGGTACTTGAAAAGGCACTGTGTAGGAAAGTCTCGGCTGAGTTCAAAGGTGTGTAACACTCACTGAGCACTGGTGTGATTTTTCTCAGTGCGTGCGCCCTTATCCTTTCCAGCTGTGCTGGTAGGCAGAATTCTAATTGATTTGTATAAAGAGCAAGTGATGTACAGTCTAGAATAGTAAAAGCAACCCAATAGAGGAGTTAGGTGATGGTGGTGGTGGTTGTTGTTGGTTTGGGGTTTGCTTTTTTCTCTCTTGGCTGTGGAGTTGGGAAGAGGCAGCTGGGATGTAGCACCACAGGATGGTGCAAAGAGCTGCTGACATGAATTAATGTTCCTTGGTGTGCCTGTCAGATTGAATGAGTCCTGACTGTCTTCAGCAGGATTTGTCAGCCTGTATATAAACAGTAGTTTTTATTTCTGTATTTATTTGGCCTCTGTTTTGCTTTCTAAACCAGCATTCCGTAAGACAGGGCTAAGAGACTTTCACTGCCACAGCTCAGGTGTGATTTACATTGTGTTCCCCTGAATTTGGTTTTCTATTCCAAGTATGATATGACTGCTCTGTGGGTTTTTCTTCCTCCCCATTCTTTCCTGTTAGTACAGAGGAAATATGAAAAGCATTGCCTGTGACCAAATATACCCCTCCATGATCAGATGCACAGGAAACAGAAAGCAAAATACTACAGAGCTTTTAAATAGGTGGTAAATTCCTTAATGGCTGCTTGGTTCCATCTTTCTGTCCTTTGCAAGGGCAAAGCTTCTGTTGACTTTGAATGAAGGGTTGCAGAATCCCAAAATACTCCTGAAATCAATGAGAGAGACTCCGGTTATGCTGAACCTGAGTTTGCACCACGTAAGACTGAATATGCCCTCTGTGTTGCAGGGCTGTACAGCTGTAGAGATTGGGCAGCTTCTAGTTGGATCCTGAGAGAAAAAGGGGATCTGCTTTCAGTGGAAATTTCATAATGCACGTGGCCTCAATTCTTCTTTAGTGGCAAAGGGTGATGAACCACAAGTGCAAAGTGGACGTGTTGATAGAGGAGCACAACTACGAAGGTGCTCTGAACACAGTCAGCATTGTGCCAGTACTTATGTGACCGTAGGTATGTGGCACACTGTGTGCCGTGCTCCAAGGAAGAGGGTCTTGGAAGTCTGTATGAAGCTACACAAGTAATTGATTTTGGGGTTTGGCTCGTCTTTGGTAAAATAAATTTCTTATTTATACTTTCAGGGGCCCCTGTGGCCTGGCTGTAACTGTATGTACCTCTACAACTTAGAATTGCGTTAATGTGGTTTAGTGACTTCAACCTCACCAGTTGTTATTAGCCCCTCCAAAAGCAAAATGGGACTAATGAGTGATGAAGTGGGTCAGTATTTGCAAATAGGCAAACTTCTTTGTGGATACTCAATGATAGGCACAGAACTTCTAAATTCCCACAAGGGGTGAGCTGCTAGTGATAGTTTTCTCATTATACAGAATGGGAGGTATTCCCAATGCCCAGAAGGACATGGTGGAAAATGGTGGGGATGAAGTTCAGTAGCACAAGTAGAAAGTCCCTGTAGCTTTTGGCTCCCAACGAAAATGTATGCAGTAAAGTTGTAGGTAATTTTTTTTTTCTTTAAATAGAGGAGGAAAGACACCTGTGAATGTATTTACTGATTAAAGAATGATCACGTGACTATGATGCATCCATGAGAAATGTATTACATGTTAGGAGAAATGCAGTTAAGGCTGTTCTGTGTCAAGAATGCCACATACAAACCTGGTCACCAGCAGTCAGAAAAGATGAACTGAAGCTGGACCAGGCACAGGGAAAGGTGATTAGATGCAGATTTCTCCTTGTTACCTTATCTTCAGACTGGAAGAGCCTGGTATAGGAGACTGGCAAAGTTAAATCTGAAAGACTGCTGCTCTGTATTAATATTTCAGCTAAAGGCAAGCAGTGATCACTAAATTTTTCTAAGTCAAGGTGCAAGTAAGTTACAAGTAATTTATTAATTAGGAATTCAGAATGTTATTAATTGTCAAAATAATATGATCCTTGTAGCAATATAATGAAAAAAAAAGAACACTAATTATTTTAGTCTGGACTTTGATCATCTTTTGAAATGGGTTAGGAATGCAATTATTTGTGATGGTGGGAGCCAATGGAGGTCTCTTTCTGGTCTGTGTTTTTCTGTTAGCCCAAGGTGATGTGAGCTGCTGATGGCTGTAGGTAGGGATGACATCTGTTAGGCTATGGAGGAGCTGACTCCCTGGCAAATTGGGGTTGTGACCTGGGTGTCCGTGTGGCACAGCCGGGAGTGGCCGCCTGAGCATTTTAGGTGGCTTTTCTCAAGGAGCAGAGTTGTTGTTATGCCAAATCTCAAGCTGCTCCTGTTTCTCCTAATTTTGTTGGGAATTACTGGGTACAGAAATACTGAGCTATAAAATCAAGGTAAGAGAAATTGTAATTTATAATACAGAAGGTAGTCCCATGAGATTTAATTTTGTGAGCTGTTTTTTTGTGTGTCACTTGTTTGGGCATCTGTCCCACATTTGGTCCTTGGCAGGTGAAAAATGTGCAGATTAGTATTTTGTATCCCTTTAATTAATTTTGTGTGACTCTCTTTTTCCAGTTAATTAGGCCAGAAAAAGGTTCAAGAGGACTTTCTTTTTGGGCACTGATTTAAAAGAAAAAAAAAAGGAAAAAAGAAAAGAGCATCAAATAAACGTAATTATTTGCATGATACTGAGAAATCTGTGTTCATAAAACACATTTGTTAAGAATCTGTCACTAGATCGTGAAACTCATGCAGTTAAAATTTTTCAGCTCCTCTTGATTCATTCAGTGTTGCTAAGAGGCTTTTCCTTTTTTCTTGTAGAAAACAGTGATTTCTTGTGACTGGGACATTGTATCATCACATGCACTTATTAGCCTGTATAAAAGAATGATAAAAAGGGCATTTTTTTGTTTGTTTTGTTTGTTTCTAAATTATTATTTTTATTTTTACTTTCTGGTCCTAACACTGAAAATATTCTTCAGTGAAACACCTATTACAAGAAGTGTTCTTGTCAGCTGGTCAGAAGAAAAGGGAGAGAAATTCCCACGATGATGTACAGGTCCTCAATGTGCTCTCAGGGCCAGTATTAAAGGAATTTGAAGCATGTGAATTTAACTGCATGGCTCCTGTGAAGTGTGATTACCATTATCTGAGAGCTCTTTGTAAATTCATGGATACTGTGTAATCTAGATTAAAATGTAATCTAGATTAAGATCAAATCAGCATGTGTGTGGGGTATATATGTTTTTTTTGCATGAGTTTACGGCCTGGGGGCTGAGTGCTTACACTGAGAAAGGTCACATGTACCTTCCACAGTTAAGGTCCCTGATTTTCAGGCTGCTTTAACACAACTCACATGTTGAGGAGCAGGTCTTGGAAGTTCTTGAATTTTGTAGGCGATAATTTCTAGTCATGGGTACACAGTGAGCCAATTTGGAAAGATGCCCTCCTAGACTTGTTATTTGTGATTAGAGAAGGACCTGAGGGGCATATGACGGTAGGTGGGATGCCTTGGCCACAGTGGTCATGAAACAGGTAATGGGTCCAATGGCTTTTTTTAGACCTCCTCTACTATTAACATACTTGAAAAAGCCCTTGTTATCTGAACTAATGCCCCAAGCTTGTGAGTGTGTTTAAGAAGCATTTGGACAATGCCCTCAACAGGGTGCTTTAATTTTTGGCCAGCACTGAATTGATCAGGGTGTTGGTCTACATGATTGTTGTAGATCCATTCCAACTGAAATGGGCTATTCGGTTCTAACAGACTGAAAATTTCTGTCATGATTTGGAAGCATAAAAATTCTGGAAAGCATTTATTGCATTAAACATGCAAATAATAAAGCCAAACACTAAAACTCCAGAAGGCACACATCTACCCAACTCCCTCAGGATCTTGGCTGATCCCATTTCTTCAAACCATGCTTCTTGACTGATTCCTCTTTGTTTTCTCATCCTCTTTCCTGCTGTTTTCTCCTATTAATGAGCTCTCCCACCTGCCTCACTCCCCAAAACACTTCAGCATTTGACCATCTGTCACTGCTGCTGTGCGTCCACACTGTTATAAAAAAAAGTGTTGACCTTGAGCTGCTGTGTGTGATCTGTGATGAATAGCTTACAAACTGGCAAGTGAACCACTATCGCAAATAACTTGCGTGATACGTGGCTCGTGAAACAGCAGTAAATGTGGAGGCTGCTAGGTCTGAACGCTCCGTCTGTAGGTACAGTTCAGAGAAAAAGATGTGTCCAGTAAATCTGCAGAGGTTTGCAATGTAACACATGGATACGTGCGTGTTCGCTGGGCAGTGAGATTTATACCCTACTCTAATAATGTATTTGATTTAGGAGTTGACCTCAGTTATCAGCTGCAGCTTAATATGCAGCTTTTGCAGATTATTTTTCAAATAAAAAATTTATAAAATGTCTCTGCGAGTACAGCAAGACTGAATGTATTTTCCAAGAAAGATTATTTTAGGGTTTTTTAAGACAAAGTTTAGTTGAATCAGCAAAAATACTCTTTTACTTCCTTTCTCTAATTGTAATTATAAGCTGAAATTGTAAGTGAACTGCTTAGTCATGTTAAATTATGAAAATTATGCTGTTCTTTGGTTGTTATAACAAACTTATTTACTGTTTGTTGTTTTTTATTTTTCTCAAAGGATGTTTTCCTTGAAACAAAAAGCTGAAGAGTAACTACAAGAACCCATCTTTTTTAAAATATCTATCATATTATAGGATAGGTAAACTTGACAGGTTTTCAGATTTTTCTGACAAGTTAGCTTTATCAAAGTCGTTTGCAATGTTTTATAAAACTCAAACCCAAACTGAATCCAGTCTTAGACCTACAAAGCAAAGTGATGTGGTTTGCCAGGGAAAGGGGTCCATATGCTGTCAGGTTAGACCTCCAAGTATAGGTGATCTTCATGTCAAAACTTGTCCTCAGAGTCCATACCCTGTAGTGGAAAAGATACATTGAACCAGTAAGTGCTGATCTCATTAATTCAGTGGGATGAGGAACAGCAGGAGATAAAGGAGCTCTGCTTTCTTGATGTTTAATTTTAAGGAAAATTAGAGATGTGCGACCGCTGAAGAACTCTGTTCTCTGTGGGGTGATAGAAAGTGGGTGGTCCTGCCATGGCAAGTTTTTGTGACCTGACAAAGTGTGTGATAATTCTGATTTATTAATTATATTTTTTGAAACTGTTTTAACAGTTTCATTCCTTGGCTCCAATGTACTACCGAGGTTCAGCAGCAGCTGTGATAGTTTATGATATCACCAAACAGGTAAGATCTTCTGATTGCTTTTTGCCTGTATTAATTCCTCTGCTTGAGCCTGAGTTGGAGTTAAACCTCACAACTTCAGAAGTATTTATATGTTAATTTATATGGGGTGTCTCTGCTTTGATACTTTGTGTAGGTCTGGATGGAGGTGTCCAACCGCCATAAAACATTAAATAAAAAGTCCTGCTTCTGTGTAGTTTGAACTTCATCTAGACAAAATGTTGGAGGCTGCATTTTGTCAAAGTTTCTTTGGATTTCCTCTGGCTAAGTAGACAGGATAATATCCCCTCCCAGTACCACCACCGGTGTTCTCTCTATGGAGCTGAATTTCTACTACAAAAAGCAGCTATTTGCTTTATCAGCTAAGTGGAAATTAAGTTTTCATATTACCGATTTTAAAACTAATTATTTTTATCTAAATGTATCATCTCATGTTTGCATTGCAGGACTCATGTCTTAACTTTGAAATCAGTAATGAAATAATAAGTCTCTGACCTTTTGTCTCGACATTAATAATTTGGAATAAAAATTGTATTTTCAGACCCTAAAGTGCTCTGGCTCATTTCTCAGGCAGAGAAAGCTAAGAGATTCTAGCTGAATGCAGTGAAAGAGGCTTTTGGAAGAAAACCCCTGCTGATAAAGCTGAGTCAGAGGTGGTGTTAATGGATGGATGGTCATGACAGTTCACTATCATTTTATTCCTTTCTTGCCAATTGAATTATTTAGCACTAGGTTGAGAGGGCTGGGTTGGTTCTCCAGTGCATTAGTGTAATGATCTGTCGCTGATGATGGTGGTCACCGTTGCACAGCGGTTCTATTCTCCTTTGCTACTTTGCCAAGAAAAGGCGAGGAAAAGTGAGTGGTGCTGGATTGATACATATTTAAGTCAAAAATATCTTACAGTTGATCTTGTAATATATTGTAAGAAGATAATTTTGTTTTGCCAGCCTTTTTCTCCAAGCTTATGTGGAACAGCTCTCAGGATAAAGAAGGGAAAATAGGAAAGGAAGGCCAATATGTGTTTCACTTTCTGATACTTAACATTCAGTGTTAATCATTAAAGCAAAATGGATTTTTTTTTTCCCAATTGACTGGTGGTGCTCTACCTTCATTGATACTGATACAACCATTGCTGATTTAGACACAAGTCTTATGTGCATTTCTGAAGGGGGAAAAAATATTTATAATTTATTTGGGAGCTCACTTTGAGTATCAGTAATACTTTCAACCATGCATTATAATTAGAATCTCTAGAAACAAAAGTGATTTAATGCTATTACTTCATTAGTGTAAAGAAATAGAAAAATTCTTTACTATTGAATTTTGAATTTTATGCTTGGAGGGGAAAAACTCCAAGTGAATTGTCACTAGTCTCTTTGGTTTCATAATGAATAAATTTAGGTTTAACAGGTCACAGATTTGGAAATGCAGTGGGGAGGGCATCACTGCGGAAGCTCTCCTAGATGTTACCAAAAATTTGACAGTGGTTGAGAGAATAATCCACTGGGCAAAAGTTGAAATTAGACAAATGATGCTCATATTGAAAGTGAAGGAAATTAGCTACTATCCAAACTTAGAAGAGCTGGGTTAGTTTCTTCATCACTGAAAATTCAATGTTCAGTGCTGCTTTGGGGTGAGGAGGAGGGGGAGGCAGCAAAGAGGGAAATATCCAAGTTCAAGAATTAATTTGAAGAAGTCCTATAACCTAAATCTTGAAAAGCAGATTGCATAGATACATCAATGATTTTTCAGTTTTGTGATCTATATAATTATTATTATTTCATTAATACTGTCAAAGCTGTGTTCCTCTAACTTGAAAAATAAGCAAACACATTGATAGAGAGTAGGCTGTTAACTTACTTTGTTATTTCTCTGACTTAGGATTCATTTCATACTTTGAAGAAATGGGTGAAAGAACTAAAAGAACATGGTCCTGAAAACATTGTAATGGCCATTGCTGGAAACAAATGTGATCTTTCTGATATCAGGTAATAATTTTTGTTGCTTTCACTGCAGTAACTATATCGTTTCTTTACTTCAGGTAACAATTTTTTTCATTGTTATAATAGTATATAATTTTGGCCAGCTGTATTGGTTCTTTCTGACACCAATGATTCTAGTGATGCAAAACCTCAAGAACAACAGCACAATTTGAATTATGTACTTTTTTTAACCTCTCTTTTACTGCCCTTCCTCTGTGTTTGTATAATCTCTACAACCTTTAGCTTTTGAACCACTGGAAATGAAAAAGTATTCTGTTTTATTTTTTACCCCTTCCATTCAGTTCAAATGTGCAGAATGTGATAAGGGATGAGCAAAACCAACAATGTAAAGCTAGAAGAATGGGCCTAAGGTAAAAAAGTGTTATTCAGAGGGCTTTAAGAATTGTGCTTTGCAACAACTGAAACTGTCCCATAACACTGGAAGTAGAAAGTGTATTGGTTTTTTTAATAGCATAACATCAAGTAAAAGCTTGTCATCTGCATGAAGCAAAGAACCTTCTGGGAAAAAAGGGGAGGGTTGAATCCATGCTTGTGCAGAAGAGCTGAGATGGTGTTATTTGGAATGCTAGTGAAGCTGGAATCACTCTTCTGCTTGTTAGCTTGATTTGGATTTGCATTTATCCTTTCAGGAAATGGAAGCACATTCTGCTGTACAGTAGTGATTCTTTGTGTCAGTCCATGACTGTTATTTCTTGCTTCAGCTAAGAGTACATACTCAAAGACTGTATTTGATGCTGTCCTCTTAGAGCCTTATAGGCTCTCATGGTTGTTCAAATATATTCCCCTGTTGTTGTATAATCACACTTTGGCCCAGGTTCACCAGAGCTCTGGAGCACATGTGTAAGTTGAAGTAAGTGATGCAGTGCTTTATTGAATCAAGCCCCATATAATGATAGGACCTGTGTGGGTTTTGGTTTTGGTTTGTTTTGGTTTTTTTTTTCGTTCTACACCCTGCTACTATCAGCCATGAACCAACACAAAACTGCAAGTCACTGCTTGCTGTAAATAGTGAACAAGCTCTGATTCTAGGAGACTCCTAGTTTCTCTTGGGCTAAGAAGTGGGGACACAGGCTGTGTATTGTCATCTCCTGCGTGATTTTGTGATATGCTTGTCAACATGGTGGAAGTGAGTCCTAAAAGACAAACCTAAAGGCTTCCAAGAGGAAAGGACAATTACAACAATAAAACCAAAAACCAGTTAGCACAAATCAGAGTTTTTGGTTGCCCTGAAAGTCACTTTAAATTTATTGCGTAAGTGTCCCCAGCGATACAATAGCCAGATTAACTCAAGGGTAATAAGTTTGGAGACTGTGATACGTGATACCACTTGCAAATGAATCCATAACCAGCCCTCCCCCTGCTTTTGGAAGCATTTGCCATGGCAGCTAGCTTTTAAATGCAGTTCCACCAGAGGCAAATTGACTTGAGGACATGAAGAAAAACCTGCACCCCAGAAACGTTGTGGGAGTACTGGCGTTTCTCACAGAGCAACTGTGATCTTCTCACAACATTATTATCAACCACTACCTGTAGTGTACTCATTGCTGGTCATCCAGTTCTTGCTCCTGTTCTGTTCAGCCAGTACAGCTCTTCCTTGTGCAAATTGTTTTGCTGTGTGAATGGTCCTCAGCATACTCCATGAGCTAATGTCTCTTAATTTTTTTGATTTTTTTAGGGAGAGGGCTTTTTCTCCCTGTAGTTATGAATAGTTTTGGGAACATTTTTCTGTGCAGTTTTTCTTTCTGCATCCCCCATCTTTTTTCTTTCTAAGTCATCCAGTGGTGCCCAACTAAAGAGATTTTGGTGGAAAAATAGAGAGCAGACTATCTCGTACATGATATATTTTCACAGTTCTTGCAGAAATCTGATTGTTTATGCAATGCATGCAGCTGTATGCATCTGTCTGCTTTATATCTTGAGATTTACTTCACTAAAAATGATTTTAGGTGAAATGTGTCAGCAGTTTATCAGATTGTTTCCAATGATTGATTCCAATGCATGCCTTCAGGCACAGAGAATTTAAAAATGAGATGATGTGAGCGCACAGGAGGAAGCTGCTGTTTGTATGCATTTTTGGCATCTCTCTTTGGTTTTGTAGAGCTTTTGGCAGATGTTTTGCTGGATATCAGAGAGACAGCTGCTTTTAAGACCAACACGAATAGATGCAAAAGAGGACAAGCTGACCCAGTTCAAGTTGATTTGATTCTGCCATCTCTATGAGTGTAGGAGATAATGTCAGGAGGAATGAATGTAAGCAATAAGGACTGATTATCTTCCTTTGGGAAAAGACTGACACTATTTCTCATAATCATTGACCATGTTACCCTCCTCGATTAGCATCTAGAATCTGGTTTTAAGCTTCCAAGATGTATTTGGGACACTTATGGGTCGTGCTGCTTTTCCTCAGTGTTGTTAATAGACTATCATCAGTTTTTGGTGCTCTGTTGAAGTAAATTTATTCTCCACTTTGAAGGAATTTCTACAGATAGGCAAGCAATTTTATTAAGTATAAATCCTTATCTTTGTTGTAGTATTGTCAACTCTATTACTGCTGAGTGTTCAGCATACTTTTAAGTAATAGTCATACTTTCTTCTGATATGTGTCCTGTTGTTCTGACAGGTTACTAAAAAGTTATTTCAAAGACAGGAGCTGTAACTTCAATGCTAAAATGTTGTAAGTGTCCAAAATACTTCTTTGAGCATTGTAGAAGTCAATAGTCATAACAGCAACTAAGAAGTGTTCACTTCCCTTAAAATGTGGTGCATCTTAACAAATTATGTTCACTGGAAATCCCTGATTAAGAGAATTCAGCAGAATTTCATGCTCAGATCTTCACTCCATGCATCCAGAATACTTCTTTATTCACTAATTATTCAGAAAATTTCAAGGGAGATTAAGTCAATAGAGTAATTTGGAAAGGATAAAATGAAATAATTGATGTCTTTCAGAACAGAATGGAACAGAGCTAGCAGATCTTAAAGGAAATCTTCCATAGAATGCAAGAGCTGGCAATCCTCAGGAGCAAGAAATCAGGCAAGGAAGGCAAGAGACCAGCATGGCTGAGTAGGGAACTGCTGGTCAAACGAAAGGGAAAGAAGCAAATGCACAGAGAGAGGAAACATGGACAAGTATTCTGGGAAGAGTATAAAGATGAAATACGGTTGCGTAGGGATGGGGTGAGGAAGGCCAAGGTGAAGTTGGTACTGAACCTGGCAAAGAATACAAAGAATAACAGGAAGGGCTTCTACAGATATGCTAACCAGAAAAGGAAGGTTAAAGAAGGCGTACTCACTCTGATAAACAGCACTGGAAAACTGGTAACAATGGACGAGGAAAAGGCTGAGGTACTCAAACAACTTTTTTGCCTCAGTCTTCAATGGCAGCCTCTCTTCCCAACCTCTTGAGTTGATGGACAGCAGGATGGGGAGTGGGGAATCAAAGTCCCTCCCACTGTAAGGAAAGACCAGGTTCATGTCCACCTGAGGAACCTGAACTTACATAAGTCTATGGGACCCAATGAGATGCATCCCAGAGTCCTGAAGGAGTTGGCTATGTATTTGCCAAGCCATACCCCATTATATTTGAGAAGTCATGAAGTCCTAGGTGATTGGAAAAGGGGAAGCATTGTACCCATTTTAAAAAAGGCTAGAAAGGAGGACCCTGGGAACTACTGACCTGTCAGCATCAGCTCTGTGCCTGGGAAGATCATGGAACAGATTCTCCTGGAAGCTGTGTTAAGGTACATGGAGGGCAAGAAGGTGACTCAGGACAGCCAGCACAGCTTCACCAAGGGAAAGTTCTGGCTGACCAACCTAGTGGCCCTCCATGATGGAGTGACGACATCAGTGGACATGGGAGGGGCTACAGATGTCATTTATCTGGACTTCTGTGAAGCTTTGACACAGTCCCCTACAACATCCTTCTCTCTAAACTGGAGAGATGGATTCGTCTTGTGGACTGTTTGATGGGTAGGGAATTGGTTAAACAGTCACGTCCACAGGGTAGTGGTCAACGGCTCAGAGTTCCAATGGACACCAGTGACAAGTGGTCTCCCTCAGGGATCTGTATTGGGACCAGTGTTATTAAATATCTTCATTAATTACATAGATGAAGGAATCAAGTGCACCCTCAGCAATTTGTTGATAACACCATGCTGAGTGGTGGTGTTGGCACACCTGAAGGATGGGATGCCATCCAGAGGGACCTGGACAAGCTCAAGAGGTGGGCACATGGGAAGCTCATGAGGTTTAACAAGACCAAGTATAAGGTGCTGCACCTTCTACAAGGTCAGGGCAGCTGCCAGTATCAGGCTGGGGATGAACAGATCAAGAGCAGCCTTGCCAAGAAGGCCTTGGGCATGCTGATGGATGAGAGGCTGGACATGAGCTGGCAGTGTGCACTTGCAGACCAGAAAGCCAGTTGTGTCCTGGGCTGTATCACAAGCAACGGGGCCAGTAGGTCGAGGGAGATGATTCTGCCCCTCTACTCTGCTCTTGTGATACCCCACGTGGAGTGCTGCATCCAGCTCTGGGGTCCCCAGCACAGGAAGGACATTCACCTGTTGGAGTGAGTCCGGAAGAGGGCCACCAAGAATGAGTAAAGAGATGGAGCATCTGTCCTACGAGGCAAGGCTGAGAGAACTGGGAGAAGAGGAGACTACAGCGTGACCTAATTGTGGTCTTCCAGTACCTGAAGGGAGCCTACAACGAAGGTGGAGAGACACTGTTTATAAGGGCATGTAGTGACAGGACAAGGGGAGATGGTTTCAGACTGAAAGTAGGTTTGGATTAGATGTTAGGAAGGAATTCTTATTATGAGGGTGATGATATACTGGAACAGTTTGCCCAGAGAAGCAGTGGATGCTCCACTTCTGGAAGTGTTCAAGACCAGGTTGGATGAGGCTTTGAGCAACCTGTTCTAGTGAAAGGTCGCCCTGCCCATGGCAGGGAATTTCAAACTTTAAGGTCCGTTCCAACCCAAACCATTCTGTGATGATTCTAAAAGTTATTCCTCTAACTTTTACTGTAGCCTTGGAATAACACTTGCTCAGCACTCCAGTGATGGTTGTTGCCTTCTTCCCTCTTCACCCGATCTTGCGTGTAGTCATCGCTTTTCTTAGAGTTCCAGCATTTGTACTTTTCCTTTTTGACAAGATAACATCTTAACAGTGCTGACATCCAGATTATGATAAGTCCACTTGATGTATGCAGCCTTTTTGGTGCCGGCAGCACTGGATGGCATGATGCTTATTGCCCGTGTGCTGTGGACGTTAATAGCTTCCTTTAAAAATGTTATCAGAGAAAGCCTACAAGGTTTTGTGATGCTTCCTTGGAATATTGTTACTTGCTGCTGCATAACTGTTTCCTTGACTCCTGAAGTTTGCTTTCTTATCCAAATTACACAAGTTGACAGTCTTCCTTACATAACCCTATGCTTTCAAATTTCTTCCTTTACTGTTGTTTGAATATTATGTTATGTAGTTAAGTTCCTTTTTTCTTATCTCCAGGGCCATGTGCAAATAGTAGTATCTTTCATAATAAAAGCCAAGGTACCATTTCACAATTAGTAAGGGGAATGCTGCCTTCCCTGTGTCTTCTGCCATATAAAGACAATACAAAGAAGCAAGTAATAGAAACAAGCTCTGAATCCAGATGTTGGAATTGTAGGCTACTTCTTTGAAAAAGATTTGTCATAAATCCAGCAATTATTCTGGCTCTCTCTCTGTTTCCCATGAGCAGCAGATCTGATTTATTTAAAACATACAGCTCCATAAGCTAATAATGAAATTGTGTTGCTCTGATCCCACGTAGGTACCTTCTGTTAAAGTCCAAGGCACTCAGGCTTGGAGGAAATTGTTGAGGAGTCTGAGTTGGTATATCAGAGCTGTGGGGTGAAGGAGTTGGTGTAAATTCTGCATGTGCGACAGATCTATAAAGCCACACAAAACAACACTTGATATATTGAACAATCATGCTAGCAGCCTGGTGTTTCAACATGTGCTCCCCTAATCGGGTTATACCTTGGGTGCCTGTTAGCTTGTTCAGTCTCTCAGATTCTCAACTGTTGCTCAGAAATTAGGAATGGAGGTGGTTACAGACAGCAGAAGACACAGGCAGATCCATCTTTGCCACTTGGCTCAGGCAGATACAAGGTCAGCATGGGGCTTGCTTGTCTGAAGCGGAAGTTTACTGTATGTAAAACTGCATTTACCAGCTTTTGACATGTGAAGTATTGGCTACAAAATGAGGGCGTTCTACCGGTGATTTTAAGGTGATGTCACTACGGTGACAAGGCACAGAATAGTGGTCTTTCCCCAGTGAACTGGCACTCACAGATCGCTGTTGCTGATGTGCTTTCATATTTATTTCAGAATCTCTCGTTTCCTTGCTGCAAAGACCAAGACATGCGATGCTCTTATCGCTTTCATCCACAACATTTGTACCCTATCTTGTTTGAACAGTTGGTATGTGCTGGTTGCTGCCTGGATCAGCAGAGTTGTGTGTCTTTTCTCAAGCATTTTAATGCTTTTCTTATCGAAGTCAAGTTTAAAATATAAACAAATGGGTTGTCATTTAAATTATCTTTTTTCTTTCAAGGCATGAAGTCAACAGCAAGTCTCAGAAATCTGTAGATTGATCACTGTTGAAATGTTAATATTTTGAATATGATAATCTAAATACCGTATGAAGAAAGATAGTATTACTTTTGCCGAGAAGAAGAGCATATTAATACTTTTCTGATCAGGCTGTGTTTGAGATTGGGTCCCCCCCCCAATTTTTTTTATTTAATTTGACTTCTTTTATTCGTAAATGTTTTAATTTTTTTTTTTTTTTTTTAGGGAGGTTCCTATGAAGGACGCCAAAGAATATGCAGAATCTATAGGTGCAATTGTTGTTGAAACCAGTGCAAAGAATGCTGTTAATATTGAAGAACTTTTTCAAGGAATAAGTAAGTAAATGTTCCCTTTATTTAATTAATTCATTTTGGTTATTCAGGGGTCTTCTGAAAATAGCAGTTTGTTTTGGGTCTATAAACTACTTTCCCAAGGACATCAATAAATCCCACTGATCTGGTAGTATGGCTGCTGTTTATGCACAGGTAAACTAAGAAATACTTTGAATACACTAGAGCAAAACATAATAGATACAGGATAAGCCTTTTTATTCTAAATCTGTATATAAACTCTGACCTGGGTCACATCTTCTGTTTCAGACGAAGCCTGCTGTAAAGGCAATTCTGTTGATCTTACAATCATGTTGATAAAAACTTAAGTGTTGATAAATGCTCCTGGAGGACATTGATAAGTAGAAAGTAGTTACTGCAGTGGAATCTGTTTAAAAAACAGCCCCAACATAAATTTCGTTCCAGGTCTTTTAAACATGATGAAACTAGCACTTGTCATGAGGAGAAGAAAAAATGTCTCATTTAGTCTGCCTTCTAGGGGTTCCGGTGTTGGTCTCTCTCTGCAAGTGGGAAGGACTTTTCAGGCTGGAAGGGACCTCACAAGACCTTTAGTCCAACTTCCTTTTTCAGGCAGACTTGATAGTGAATTCAGACCAGGATGCTTGGGCCATTGTTTGGCTAAACCCCTCTTTGGGCAGCTGAGTCCAGTATTTAAATAGTCCTCACAGTGACATCCTCACCCTGTTGTATCAAGCCAGAACCTATCCTGATTCAATTCACAGCCACCATAGCTCCTTGTCCTGGATGCACCTCACTAAAGAGCCTGATTCAGTCTTCTTAGGAGTCTTTCCCACAGGTACTGACAAACAGCTTTGTGGTCCACCAAAGCCATTTTATCTCCAGGCTGAACTGGCCCTGTTTTGTCAGCCCTTCCTCACAGGGCAAGTGCTCCAGCCCTGACTGTCTTGTGGCCCTCCTCTGAATTTGTGCCAGGTTGTCAACGTTTTTTTTCTGGGGGGCCCAAAACAAATGTGACCCAGCTGATGTTAGACTGTATCTAGAAGGAGATAACCACTTTATCTGATGTTCTGTCTTAGCTCTTGTGGGTATGGCTGAGGATACTGCTGGCTGTCTTTGCTGTCAGGGCATGCTGCTGCCTCATACTCAGATTGCTGCCCTCAGGTTCTTTTTGGCAGATTTGCTTTCCAGACAGCCAGTCCCCAGCCTGTCTCATGGACAGGGGCTCTTCCTTCCTACAGGCAGGGCTTGGCATTTGTCCTTTCTGAAGTAAATAAGGTTCCTGTTGACCCATCTCTGCCTCCAGCCTGAGACCCTCTGAACAGCAGCCCTGCCCTCAAGGATATTGAATACACCCCTGAGTTGGGTATCATCTGAGCGTTGAAGTGGGTGTGTGTTTTTTCGTCCATCAGGACGCTGATAAAAGGTATTAAGCAAAGTACTCCACTTGTAACTGGCCTGGGGGTAGATGAGTACCGTTAACCACTGACCTTTTGGGTATGATGATCCAGCCAGTTTCTCACACAGCTAACAGTTGTCCTGTCTAGACAATGACATCCCAACTTGGATGTACCAGGATGCTGTAGGGAAAAGTATTGAAAGCTTTGCTAAAATCAAGGTAGACAACATCCAGTGCTCTTCCTCGATCACAGATCCAGTCATACTGTCATTTAGGGCAACGAGGTTGGTTGCACATGGTTAACCCTTACTAAGCCCATACTAACTTGGTCCTGGTCATCTTCATCTTGTGCTCAGAAGCAGCTTCTCAGGGTTTTGCTCTGTGGTTTTCCCAGGAATTAGAGTGCGGTTAAGCAGCCTGTAGATCCATGGCTTCTTATTGTGCTTTTTGAAGACAGACATTACATTTACCTTTCTCCACAACCCTTCAAAAACAATAGGGATGATAAAGAGCAGCCTTACAGTGACACTGGCTTGCTCCTTGTGCATGCTCAGACTATATGGGTTGAGATTTCTTCAGAGCTCCATGACCTGACCCTTTTCCATTACTGGTGGCTCCTCTTCTCTGTGAATCCTATTCTGAGGTGCAGAGACCTAGGAGATAGTATGTTCAGAAACTCAGCCTTGTTTCTCTGCAATTACTTTATTTTATTTCACATATGCATAATCAGCCGATATTATCTACCACACTTCGCCTGAGATATGGCCTGTTCAAGTGTTTGCTTCACGTACATGGGATGTATTTGAAATGGTTAATTGAGAACCAGTATTCCTAGAATACATTACCTTTTTTTTCCTCCTTTTAAAAAAGAGGTGTGTGTAACGTGGCTGTCTGGAGGAACTGGTTCTTCCTTGTGATAGTTTACTTGTTTGTCTGCGTCCGATGGTTCGTCCGATGGTTGTGAATGTTCTCGCGGAAGAACTCATTCTCGCCATGTAATTAGATAATTAGTTTCCATCTTTGATATGCATTGCTGGCAGTGTGCACCGTCCCTAATAATGGGTATAATAGATGAGGAAAATCAGCTAAATTAAGTTTAGTATGAACTAGATACCCAGGCAAGTGCACTTAATTCCACAGGCAATTATTTCTATATATAGAAATATTTGGTCTCAGTGGATGTACTTGTGACCTTATCGAGCACTCAGCAGAAAGAAAGGAGAAAGTTGGTAGTGTATGTTTATGGAAATACAGTGGAAACCAAGTGAAAAATGCTTGAGTAGCAGGAGAATTAATTAGTATGGTTATGACTGGGCAGCAGATATTTATAAGTAACTTTCTGATGTTTTACACCACTTCAGTCTTGGTGCAGTTTCCAAAAAAGTCTGTCTCTGCCAAAGTTGCATAGCAGCATTTCTGCTTTTTCAGTGTATGAAATCCTTCATAGGTCATGTCTCCTGCTCTGTTGACTAATTTTGTTTGTGTGGTGCCCTGGAAGTCACGTTGCAGCTTTGGTTTTGCTTTCATGCTGCCTGAGAGCTCCTGCCCTTCTCTTTGTGCCGCTGTAGAAGGGCATCGTGCAGCTTTCCAGCCTCTGAACAATGAGGCAGCAGCTTCTGTTTACCTTGGACTTTGTAGTTGGACTGTATGTGTTGTCTGTTTTACAGCCTAGATTTGGAAGACTATTCCAACATGTGTGGAGAATTTCTTCATTAAATCCTCCTTGAAACTGATAGCACAAACAGAAAGGGTAGACTTCATTTTAATTTAGCTAAACAATTTACCTCCTGCTTACTTATGCTTTTCATTTCCCAGGGCTTTTTTAACATAAACATTTTTCCTTCCTAAGGTGTCTAACAACTGTCTTTTTTCCAGGGACACTGTTATGAAAAGAGTGAAATAGTATAATGGGAAAAACTTACTTATCATAATGATATAAAGAAGGTGTAAAGAAGAAAAGGGGGAACTGGGATGTTTTGCTGACAACTAGAAATATCTTGGATAAATGATAGAAATTATAGACAGATCACTTAATTTCTAAGATTATTATGTTACATTATGCTTAAAAGATTTTTTTAAATAAGTTTTCTCTCAGAATTTGAGGATTTGGCTGCTAAGAGGGATGTCTTCATAACACAGTCTCAATACAAATTCATTGTCCTTAATTCTTATCAAGAAAACACAAAATGTGAATGACTAGAATCAGTAAAAGTTTCTGAATTTTTGAGGATGGGTCAAATTTGGCAGGAGAGGTATTCTGCAGTCTGTGTACTTATGCTCAATCTGCCTCCTCAGCCTTATTTGCCTAAGTCAGCAAAGTTAGCGTTCTCTGCACTGGAGGGTTTGCACTGAGCTGAGTGATGGGCTGCAGCTCCTGGTTTCTGTTGTACCCATGTGATTTCAAATGGCAAGCCACTACACTTACCCTGGTTGCATTCAGCAGCGCCTGACTGAAAGCTTGCTGTGATTGTGAAATATCACGTGGCTGATTTATGTCTCTGTAAAGAAGAATATTTTTAATACAGTTGTATATTCCCCACTTGAGCTAATTTTTTCCCAGTGTCTTTCTTTAGAGTTTTTTGACATTAAAAAGGCTTAACAGTATTTTTTTCATGTATTCCAATAGTTCTTTTTTAATAGCTGAGTTTCTATAGGATCAAATGTTATTAACTTTTTATTCCCAGCCTTAGAAGAATCATAGGCACAGTGACTCCCCGTAACTAGTTTATACTTTAGCAGCAGCAAAAATGCCAGTAATGTATTATACAACCATAGTATAATAAAGTTGTGCCTGTGCAGGGGGCTATACCGTGTTCTATATTGCCCCTTCTTGGTTGTAGGGCTGACCTTTGTCCACTGACCTTTGTTTGTGCCTGGCTGGTTTTCAAAGACTAAACAAGCTGCCCCATGTGTACTATCATTTAGTGGCAATCACACCCTTGCAATTTTCAGACACCTGTTCATTTAGCAGCTCAAATAAGCCTTAGTTACCTTATTCAAATCTAGTACACGCCCAGCTGTTTCTCCTCAGCCTGCGTGTGTTGCCTGTTACCTCAGTGTGAAGGTGCCCCAGATACGAAAGAGCAGATTACATAAAAGCCATCCTCCGTAAATGGCAAAGCTGAGGCTGTACCTCCCAGGCTAATACTAGTCTGCATCAGTAGGTCCAAAGGTGAGCAGGTGGTGGGACAAGTAAGCTGCTGAAGAATACCTAGCCAAGTGAAATATGAAATAAACTTCTGCCTAAACAAACAACAACAAAAAAAATCTGGCAAATCGTAGAACCATAGGATGGTTTGGGTTGGAAGGGACCTTAAAGGTCATCTAGTTCCAATTCCCTGACATGGGCAGGGGTGCCCCCCACTAGATCAAGTTGCTCAGGGCCCCATCCAACAAATGTTGGAGATCAGTGTGCTACCAAAGGGGGCAAGATTGAAGCATTTCAGCATCTTCTGTTGAGGGTGAGAAAGAAGTGGGGAACAAGATTATCAGAATCAATTTATGGAGAGTGTGTAAAGAGTGGTTAGCACACTCGGTCTTACTGATGCTAGTACTACGAGGAGGAGAGACAGGGTGATGTTTAAAAATCCAGATAAGAATGTTCTTCCTAGATGAGGCTTCCTAATTAGACCAGTTTCTGTCTTGGGATTCAGCCTTTCATGTGGTAAATGCTCAGTTATAAATGTATGAAGCTATTGATTTTCTGATGCCTTGCCAACAGCTCATATATTGAATATTTAATGTAACCCAAATACTTGTTTCCTAGAAATACTCAGAGATTTAAAAAAACAAATCAAACTCAGTCTCTAGAGTTTACAGTTTAACCAATTGTATACTGGACAATCTAAAGAGGACGGTGTGAAGTGTCTGTCTGTGGAATGGGGAAGGAATCCTTCCAGCAGACATTCAGTGTTTACATTGACTCAGATGGACTTGGACAGATGGAATTGCAGATGGATGATCTTCAAGCTTTGTGAGTGATGAGTATGGTGGTTTTCATCCTGTTATCTGCTAATTTGCAGGTATCTGTGAATTCCTTTGAAGAGGTCTATGAAAGTTATTCTAAGAAAATAAAGTACATTTACGTTACAAAGCAATTCACATGCACCAGTTTTTAAGGTAGTCCAAACTCATAATTGAATTTTTGTAGGGAGTGTAAAAGGATTGAAAAACATTGTCTGAACTTATATTTTAGATTATATTCTTTGCAGTTTATGTTCTCTGTGTTATAGGATTAGTCCTCCTCTTAATTTCAAATTTTAGTGAATGGAACAAAACTTAATGACCTTTGGACTACTCCTGAAGTTAAACATGAGGTATGAGATTTCTCTCCAAACAAGGAGAGCTCCTCAATGTAAACTAGTAAATAAACTGAAACAGCCCACAGTTAATTACAGCAGGACCTTGAATCAGAGTTAGATCTCTCAGTAATTGAAGTCATTAGGACTACTGCTGTTTACTTTGATGCATGCAGGATTAAAATATTTGTTACGTTTTGGGGGTTTTTTTCTGGAAATTTTCATTAAATGAGCAAAATGTAGTTGTATTGCTGCTTCTCCTAGCAAGAACCTCAGTGTCAGCAATCTATGCCTTTGCCTTAAAGAAACAAACCAAACAAAGGCTTTATCTTCTTGCATGGAGATGCTGTTAGATGTCCTATTAGGAGTATTAAAATAATTTCAAGTTAACTATGTTTAGTTATGCAATAGATTTTATTTTAAGGATGTGTTCCCTTGCATGAAAAGTTACACCATGAGTAAAGAGTAAACAGCAGTCATCTGGGGAAAACATGACTTCACTCTAAATATGGGGGAGAAGAAGAAATTAGAGTCAGACTAGTGGGCCAGACTTTATGACCCATGTGAGAACATGGGCAACTTCTAAAATAGCAGTGAAATGGGTTTCAAAGTGTGAAAGGATTTGGGGAGATGTGAAGAGTGACTATTTTAAGTCCTACAGGTCCAGAAAACTGCCAAAACTGTTGGATAAGATGTGCCTGCTTCATTCTGTCGTGTCTTCACAGATGGCTGTTCTTTATTAATGAGGTTTATAGAGAGCAGTGCTTTGTGGTGGCTCATACTGCTGTGATACAGCAGACACTTTGAGGAGGAGGTTCTGGCCATTGTATAGCTGTCGTATCACTGCTTGAAAATGTTGATCTTTTCTCAGGGGAACCATTAGAAAAGCTCACCTGAGCTGTGATAGATGCCAAGCTGCTGCTCTGGGGCAGAGTGAAATGGATCTCACATCCTCCATTAACAAAAACCTCACCTTCCTCCAGCCCTTTAAAAATTATGCTGTACATGATTTTCGGGAAGATGGAGAGAAATGCACAGAAAGCCACGGTGCAGCACTCTGCCTTTTACCATTAGCAGAATTGTTGTCTAAGATAGCAGGACTGTGCTTCTTTGGGAGTTGAGTTCATCATCTGGAGGTGCCAGGTCAGGCTGATCACAACACATCTGTTTCCACACTATACAAGTATCTGTTCAATGCACTGTTGTGTTTGTCCCTTTGACAGCATGCTAACAGTTGTGGGGTTTCTATTTCCTTACGCTCAGCTTTAAGGCTGTTTCCAGCCTTTCCTTTCATGCAGGCTAGGTATAGGTAAAGGATAAAAATAGTTTCATGTTAAAAAACCCAAACAAAACCATAAAGCTCAACTCCGAGCCTGCTTTTTCTGAGCTAATGGATGTCACAGCTTCTAACTGGAGCATCGCATTCCAAAAGGAACAAAGTGAGCAGCTTTTATTACTGTGATGATGCATCCTGCTTCCAGCAAAGCAATCCCCATGCGCCTTTCTTCAAAGTTCTGCTCACTGAGTTGAACCCAGTCCCTGTTGTCTCTCTTGCTTCCCTTGCTACGGTTTTCATTTTTCTCCCTTCACATTTTGTTTATCTCTTGTCACACCCTCCCATTTCCCAATCTCTTTGCCTTTGGCACTCTCAGAACAGCAACGCCCACAGTGCTGATTAATCTCTTAATAAATCTCAGATTCAGTAGCAGGAATTGGAACTCTACCAGGCTTTGGAGAAGACTCTGACCTTCATCCTGGACTGCCTCAGCCCAGCTCAAACATGCCAGAAAGGAGGAGATGCAATTGCTTTAGTGCTTTTCACCTGTTAACCTGGATAGTTCACTTCAGAACTGACAACTTCTGTAACCCTACATTTGAGCAGCCTCTTGTGATGCTTATTATTTGACACACTGTGGTGTGTTTACTGGAATGAGATAATGGAGGTCACAAAGACCTCTGCAGGAATATGTGGAGGTGCATGGTTACAGTTTTGTTGCACAAAATCTGTGATACATGGTCTAAATCTTAGTGAAATGAAACCAAAATATACAATCATATATTTAATAATACCAATGCAAAATCAAATTTTTAAATTGCAGTCAGCAACTCTGTTAGGAATATCAGCAAGGGAAACCATGTGAGACTTGTATACTGCCTCAGTAATCTTTTATCCCTGAGTTCCTCATTTCACCGGTTTAGTTGCAGAATTATTAGATAAATGTACACACATTCTCTGTGTGATTAACCATTTCATCTGGAATCCTAAGGTGTGGTCTTGGTGACCTTTGGCAAGCTGGCTAGTTGTGCCCTGCTCTGCAAAACAGAGCAAAGACTCTATTTGTGGTCTAGTTTGTCATCTGAAGTTAAGCAACAGATGAGAATAGGTTGCTTCAAGAGGGTGTGGACGCCCCATCCCTGAAGAGTTCGACGCCAGGTTGAGTGGGACCCTGAGCAACTTGATCTAATGAATGACATCCCTGCCTATGACAGGGGGATTTGGAATGAGATGATCAAGGTCCCTTCTACTCCAAACCATTCTATGATTCTATGAGTTCAATCTCTCATGGTCCTTTTGAGCTGACTATCTTTACAGAGCAGGAATTACCCTAATCTTTTTATCTCTTCAGCATGAG
The DNA here is from genome assembly GCF_003945725.1 of Corapipo altera. Lineage (NCBI taxonomy): Eukaryota > Metazoa > Chordata > Aves > Passeriformes > Pipridae > Corapipo > Corapipo altera. The sequence goes on from NW_020884903.1 coordinate 2,861,957, forward strand.
AATTGCATGGCTGGATGTCAGAGCACTGCTGCTCCTTTCTGACATGACCTGCATGAAAGAAATAACCTACAGCAGTGCTAATTTACGATACCTAATACTGGGGTATTTTTTATTGGTCTGGAAAAGAGACTATGGATGCCAGTGAGATGCAAATTTTAAATGAGTATATACTTTCTAAAATTAATTCACTTTATGACCTCTGTTGATCCTCACTCAGTGCCAGCTATATTTGAGTTGGTGTCAGCAATATTGATGCCATATTTATCAGGAGCTGAATGACAAGATGAGATGATCGCAGTGCTTTTAGGTGGCAATAGTGATTGAGCTGGTTTAGATGCAGGAAGTGTGGATGCAGGCTCAGCATTTCACTGCTCATCCTTAGTGTTCTGTGCTGCTTAAGCCTTTCTCTGGTATAGCATCTGCCATGGGACTAGCTGTCAGGGAGGCCTAGGGAAAGGCAATAAATCAAACAAATTTCTGACTGATTTTTTTATTCACTTTCCCTGATGCTTGATGAAAAATCACTGTATCATTTGCTGTGGAGCTGGTTCTCAGGTGTTAGACTGAGTTCTGTGCTCCAAAATAGTTACTCCTGTCATGATAAAAGCTGGTTGGGCAGGGATGTTTTGTTACTAAAACTAAAATGATTTAACTTGATGGTTTATTAATTCTGGTAATAAGAGAAATAGTAAGTGAGAGAAAACTCACCTACTGAAAAAAATATTCTCAAACTTGAAAAAAAGTTTAGACTGTTTAAACTTTTATTTCCTTGCATTGAGTTCAAGGAACTCAAGGGAGTGGTGGTGGTGGTGGTATCCAAGCAGCAGAAAACACAGCTAGTTCATGACAAAAATACTTAAGTTCAAAGGCTAGAATAACTAACCAGCAAATATGTCTAGAGTTTTTTTGTCTTTATTATTTGTACTTGTTATCTGTGTGGGGTTTATTGTTTTGAGAAGTGAATTAAATCCAGGGGATTCTCAACAATATACATTGTGTCCTGGTCTGAACTGGACAAACTGCTTGCTGACCTTGAAGCCTGCAAGGTTTTTGCTCCAAAGATAAGTTTGCCTGCTTCTTGGCATACACGTCAAGAGTACTGTAGAAAAGATTTGAAACTCATAAGAAATATGAAACTCTGAATGAAAACCAAATAGAGATAACAGCATTGTTTAATGAGGAGTTCTAAAATGAAAGTTAGGCTACTTTGCATGTTAAAGCTCTCCGCTTCCAAAGTGACTGTTAGAAGAACCAAATGTTTACAGGGTGTTTGCTTAATGGCACACTATGGAAACCGTGTCTGTAGATTAGTCTTTTTAGCTACGTTGTGCTCTGAGTTAAATTGACAGGATTTTATTTTACCTGGGACTGCGTTTGAAAGCACTTGAGAAGTAGTAGGTACCTAATGCAGAAGTTCTCTCCAGGTCTCTACAACATCAGTGGTACCTACTTGGAAAGCCGATACTATGTTCTTCATATTCTCTAAAGTTTTAAAAATTAGTGGATTCTCTATCTCCAAACAAAGCCAACAGAACTAAATGCATGTAACAGATGGGTCTATAACCACCTATTCTGCTTTTTATTTTACTTTACAAGCATGAAGTCCAAACAGAATGTTAAGCAGGGTGTAAAGTTGATATTTTAGTGACCTGAATAGGGTTCAGCAGTGTAATGTCAGTGCTTATACATGCTTCAACCCTCAAGATATCCATTTCTCAGTCTCTTGGACCAAATACTGTATCTTCAGCTTATTAGGAATGTGAGGAATTTTCCCTTTCACATTCAGTTGTACAAAAAAGATATCTGCTTCAGAAGTCACACTTTTTTTGTATAACATACCTGTGCAGAACTGACTAAATAATAGAGGTGAAATTTTGATAGTCTTGGCCAAAGGTAATTTAAAGGCAAGTGTTAGAGGTGAGATTTTGCTTTGGGATTGGATTTTACCTGAATACTTTTAACTCGCCCACCCACAACCACTCCCCCAAGTAATTTGTAGGACTCAGGCTTCAACATAGGTGCAAAACTCATTGAACATTTGGTAAGAGAGCTGTGAATAAATGAAGCAAAGGATGGGGAAATCTAAACTGTATAATCTGCCTGGGTTATGATGAGCTGTTCACAGGAACTTTGCGTTCTCTGAAAGTGGCATATAACAAATGTTAAAGATTTTAACTCTTGTTATTTAGCATGGGTAATAGTAAAACAAGGAGTAATTCATAGAAAGTAGATTCAGCTTCAGAGAAAAATTTCCAAGAAATGCACAAAGTGATGAGAAAGTACATTACCATGACTGTAAGATCTCAAGGTGCTGATGGAGAGATCACACAAGAGTTTAATGGAAAAGCCAGGTGCACACCAGAGGCAGAGGATAGATTAGATCTGGGAGGTTCTTGTTTTTCCATTTATAATTCTAATTATTAAGTCCAATAATAGGAAAGCAGTTAGACAAAAGATGCAAGCAACAGTACTAAAAGAGCTCACGGGGATGGAGTTGGAGCAGTGCCCTGCCGCCCCAGGAGAGATGTCTAGCTCTCCTGTGATGGCTGAAATTCTTTCAAACACTTGAAATAATCGCTCTATAAGATGATTAAAAAGTCAGGAGAGTTTGCGGGGGAGGGGGTGGTGTTAAGTAATCAAAGCTGTCAATTAGAAGGACATGGGCACAATTCAAAGGAGGGAGGGTTTCAATGGAAAGAACAGATTTGTTTTTCTCTCTCAAGTGTAGGCACCGTGTGTTTAGTTACAGTGCTTTGTAAAACTCTAGTGTGCAAGGACTAAAGGCCATGCAGATTTAGGACAGGCATGGTCTCGTTAAACTTGCGCCATTCACATTCGAGTGGAATTAGGAGAAAGCTGAGAGTTTTCTCTTTCTTGGTTGTAAGGTGCTCAGTAAGATAACTGGTTTTTTTAAATACAGGGATAATATAATTCCGGTGTACTTCATGCATTCTCAATAACCATATTTCATATATGTTTTAAAATGTGAAAATGTTTTTTCATAAGCAGGATGCAAGGAAAATTATCCAAGATATACAGGAGATAGTTGTTTTCTGGTGAAGTTTCGCAGATGTAATTCTTATGCAAGCTAAATTCTTCTAACTGTTACCTGCATGTGGTATTGTTACTATATCAGGAAAATTGAACTCACTGTCTCCTCATGTGTTTCAGGTCGGCAAATTCCACCCTTAGATCCTCATGAAAGCAGTAACAATGGAGCAATCAAACTTGGAAAGCAGACTTCACAGACGGGTAGGCGGTGCTGCTGACCCAACTTGATCTTTTTAGATTTACTTGAAAAACAGCACCATTTGCCTTTTTTTTCACTGAGAAAGGACTTTGCGATCTCAGTGACGTGGCTCCTTATCTTGAAAGCAGTAATTTCAATACTTCCCATGAGCAATAACGCAAGGACCAGAAGCAGAAGGGTTTACTTCAAAGGGATTTTGCAAAACCCAGTTGGAAAATCCTCTCTAATATCCTGTCAAAATTACAAAGTCACATCACTCCAACTCTCTGTTTAAACCAATGACTGAGGGGGTTTTTTTAATAAAAAGATTGGTTTATATATCAAATTTAGTTTTGCTGCAAAAACCTATCTTTTACATTGCAAAGTGGACTTGGCATGTTTTTAGAGTTTTCTCTGTAATAATAGGGTGAAAAAAACCCACCATAAAACCTGAAACCTGATTTGCTTTTTTTTGTGGCTTCGCTGCCATCTTTTTAGCTGGACTCTGCTTCACTGTTTTTGTAAATCTGTAGCTTCATCTCACACTTTCAGTAAACATCAGCAAGAAATGGACTGAATTTGCTAACTGAAGAAAAGAAAATGGATCCCAAGGATGAGTGAATGCAGTTTTTACATACTAGAGGTCAAAATCTGTGTCAGGAGGTGCTGTGTATGTGAAAGAAGGAGTTGTCATGAAGGAGGCTGCTGGACCCCATACATTTCGAGTGTGCTTCAGAAGGAAGTGAAAATGCAGCCACTGTGCAATGACTGGAATGATTCCCTGTGCAGGGTGTAGGCTTCATTAATTACTGAAAATGTAGAAAGAACGTAAATACAGGCTTAATCTCCACTACTTACCAGGTTTTCTCCAAATCTGTGCCCCAGACCAAAGTTGTCTGTTCAAAGTTGCCTATTCCTTGGTTTCTAAAAGAGGATGCCACAGTGCCTCACTCCGCATGATCTCACTGCTGCGCTCCAAGAGACCTTCAAGTTCAGAGAATGATATTTCTGTACAAAAACTGCTTAAGAGAGCACAATATAATTTGGGGTTAGAGGCTGGAATCTAATAAAACAAACCTGAATGTTTGTTTACAAATGTAATTCTGTGAATTTGTGGAGTAGTCTTCTCATTTGTGGTGTGGAAGACCCACTGTGTGATATCTTTGAAGCATGATGCACTTGAAAAATGCAGTGTAGGAAAAAAATCCTACAGATGGTTATGAACTGGTAATAATGTAAAACTGTATGCGTTTTTCACTTCCATCTTTTATGAATTTGTGTGACTGAGATGATAAAATCCAAATTTATCTTCTTCATCAATTTCATTGGAAATGGGAATTAGGGTAAGAAATGCCAGATTCAAAACCAGAGCCCAGCCTGCATTCCACAACATTAATTTGTTCTCTTATGAGGAAAATTATCGTCACTGCACATTTTGGGGGGAACTTATGAAAAGCGAACAAAAAGGAAAAACAGCTTGGCACAATAAATCATGAACAGGCAGGCTAAGAGCGTGGTTTCCGTGTTTATACATAAAAAGCAGACCTTATTGGCTGATTGTTAGATTGCTTTGATAAATGTCACTAATTATTAGGGCTTGAAACAGAGCCAGATAAAATCAACAGGAACATTTTGTCTCCAGAGGGCTTAGAGTAGTTATAGGTGGGAAATGTCCCTCTGGATTTTATCTAAGAATCTAAACTGCATTGTTTTTCACATATAATCCATTTCTCCCATATTTTGGCCTCCTTTGAAAGCACTCATACTTGAAAATATGCCCTTGGATATTTTGGGTAAACTTTCAGTTGTCACCTGTGCTGATACATGATCCATGTCTCTGACTCATTGCAGCAACTGTTTTACTGATAATCCCGGGTTATTTAAGTGAAAATTCAGCAGTCATCGTTTTTGGTAATTGGGGAGAGAGACAGGCTCCTTTAGGGAACATTTAATCCCTTCCTGGTACAACCAAGTCTTCCAGTGGTGCCTGACTCTTTCACCTGGCTGTGGAGGGAGAGCTTAACCTGGCCTTCAGCGGTAAAGAAATATCAAACTTACCAGCGTCACAAATTCATACAATTTATGGGCCCATGACCCAGTGCTGCAAGAGATCTGGTTCCTCCTAAGTAAAACCCAGTAAAAGGCTAGACCTTTTACCCAGGAAACAAGGTGAGATCAAACCCATGTTTTTAAAGATGTCATAGATTTTAGTTCAACGTATAGCAGTAATGCATAACTGTTTTTTTAGCTTTTGTAAATCATTGTAACATTTTTTTTTAACATGGCATCTCAACACTTACTAAATCCTAATTGAGATGTCTGAAAACTTTGTAAGACAATTCTGCAAGTACCTTGTATAACTTATGCTAGAACTGGCAAATGATGCTGATCTGCCTGGGATGTTGTCCTAAGTGCCAGCTCTCACAGCTGCCATTGAGCAGAATATGAATCAGAACGGATTTATTAGTTATATGTTAAAATAGTTTAAAATTGGAAGTTTTAACAGTGAATGTCTGGCAGATTTTTAAAATTTGAATGCTAAATAGGCTCAAGATGTTTTTGCATTTGGTGGGTCAAATCTAAATCACCTTATTCTACTTTTACTCAAGAAAAAGATTTAAATGAATAAGGATTCTGATTGTGTAAGTTCTTGATATTTGGTTTACTGTGAGCTTGAGCAGGGAAGTCTGAAGTCACAGCTGAAAATATAAAAGGCCACTGTGCTGTGCAGAGCATCTCTCATTTTCTCTGAACAGAGGGCTCGCCTTCAACGATGATGTTGCCTCTCTGCTGTTCATCAAAGCTAAACTGCAGCTTTCACACACCTCCTGAAATGGGATTTGTTATAAAAATTGTGATTTTCAAATGTAAAATCAATGATTTCTGCTTCCTTTTGTTGCCTGTGTTGCTTGGAAAGTACCACTACCATTCATAAACAGCCAGAAGAATGGCACAGAAAAATCCCCCAATCTCAGAGTCAAAAGTTTCAGCAGCAACTGGAATTCCTCTTAGTAGTTAATGGCTGGTGAAAAGTTAAATTACTGTACTGGAGCACCTGACTCTGTAGCTGATCGTCTGTAATAATAGGAATAATAGTAATATCAATGCTGCCTTTCTAGGTTAGCCAGCTGGTGCTGGGTTTGTCCAAGATTTGTTTTCTCAAGAGAGCTGGCAGCAGGACTGAGGCACAGGCTGTAGTGCCAAGGATATTTGGTGGAGCTTGTTTGCACCATGACTCGAGACTGTGACTGTCCAGTTGTGGGTGACTTGCTTTTCTGGCTTGTCGTGAACTAGTTTAAAAACAGAATTATGAAGGAACTGGTTTTCATATATGCTCCACATATGTGTGTGTATATAAGTACTGTTTTATATTGTTGTGCTGACATGTAGTGTTTTTTCACTATGTCTGGTTCTCATATACTGCACATTGTATTCTGTAAGTACATTTTTTTGTTAATCATCATTTCAGCTTTACGGACTTAAAGTTGCAGATCAAAGGTAGCAAGAAGATAGGTACACATAGGTACACAATTGTTGACTTGCCATTCTTATGCATGAAAATGGCATATTATAGAAAAAGTTTGTCTTGCAGACTGAGAAATCTAAAAAAGGCCATTATTATTCAAGAATTGAGATTCTGAAGTAATAAAGTGACACTCAAAAAAAAAAAGGAAAAAACTATTTTTATTCATGGTACAGCATGTCTGTCTGAAATGCTGCAGTGTAACGTGGGTCTGTATCGATACCTAGAAAAGTTACCTGTCATCCCATGTCTTCACTAATCCTTCACGGCACATGGTAATAAGCATGACTAGATAGATTACATGTGTAAGCATTCTGACTATAATTAGACTGTCTTAATACAGTGATACATTTTACTATCCTACCCTTAATTATTTAAACCAGAGTCAGTGATAAATTGTCAGTTTAAAGTCATCTGCTAAGTATTCTTCCTCTGTTTTGTTTATATAAGGGCTTTGACTGGGCTGGACCCACTCGCTTCATGTATGGGATGCTGCAATCTGTTCCTTTTGTTTTACGTATTAATTGTATCATACCTAATAATATTTTTTGCCCTAAAATGTAGTTTTGGTTTTTTATTTAACCTACAATGATTAACGATAATAAATGTTTTAAATGCCTCTGATTTGGGGATGTCTCTGGTTTCAATAAAGCAGAACAAAATTGCTCTCATTTTGCACATCATTTGCTCTTGAAAAAGGTCTCTGTGTAGTCTGTGGATTACTTGCCTGGGATTTAAATGCTGCTTGAAATGTGTATGGCTGGCCTTATAGCAGAAACTGAATGCATTTCTGGAGGATCTTGCAGTGCAGGTGAACTTCCAAAAACCAGAAAAAGATGATCTGAAAATCCCTTTGATAAGTTATTTGATTTATCCATTAGAAGAGAGGGACCTGAGTGGCCAGTATCTGCTTAGAAATTTAGAATAGTAGCTGTCAGTAGAAAGTGAGCTTCCAGTTACCGCTTGCTTTGAATAGCAGCAATGACTGGGATGTCTCCTAAGACACTTTCTCTTTTGTATGTTTTTGTTTTGGTTATGCATTTATTTTTTCCCTCAAACTTATACTCTCTTAGGAAGTATGCAGTGTTTAATACGCCTTAGTGCTATTGTTTCAAGAGGTGTTTAACCTCACCAGAAGTTTTTTGCACTGTTTGTCTCACATTTTCAAAGTTGTTACCACAACTATGAGGACTATGAATAAAGGGTTGGGTTGTTTGGGTTTTTTTAAGGAAAAACTGTTTTGGACTAGCACTATTCTAACTACCATGACAAATTCAACACACACCAGTACACAAGAGGCACAATAATTCAAATAACAGCACAGAACACCATTTTTATATGTAAGGAGGAACCAGTATTTCAAAGAGTTTTCGTATGTTGAGTTCAGTAACTGCTGGATAGATACCCAGCAGGATCTGTTCCCTGCCTTAAAGCAGTTATAATTATCTTGAAAAAATCACGCATCTTTCCCCCAGCTATGCATAAATAAGAATGAACCCAGGTACACAACCGTAAACTAAAAGGTGAGGTACTTAATTCAAGGAAAATCTTAGCCCCTTAACTATTACAAGTGTGCTGGAAAATCAGAAGTGAATGCTGTTTTGCCTTTACATATGTAAAGAGAGTTGTGCCCCTTGATGGATCAGTCCTTGTGTTGTCAGTGGATGTTTTACATGGCTTAGAAACATGTTCTTGTGGTGCTTTACATTAGTTTGGAGTTGAATTTAGCAATTAGAGGGCAGCCGTACAATTGGCTGGAAAATAAATGTCTTCTACTTTCCTTTTGAACATTGAAGGTTATGTCTAGAGGTACTTCAGGAAAACTATTTGACATTTCAGCCTTCAAAATCTTCATGACTCCAACTTCAGTCCTACAAAGAGCATCATAGGACACCCTGCTGTGATCTCCTGAGCACTGTACTGAAATCAGGACAGAGAGGCTGATGAAATAGCCTGTGTAGCTATTTCATACCTCCACCCCCTCACCTCATCTGCAAAAGTGTTTAGGCTACTACTGAGTTTGTGAAATGCCTGCCTTCCCTGAAAGGAAAACAGTAAACTGCAGGATTATTACTTTTTTATCCCCCCTCGATGTTGTTTTACACAAGGCCACAGAGTAATTTTCTTTAAAAGTGTTAAAACGCTCATGGGAGGATAGACTAGCTAAAGGCATTTGTACAAATGCCCCTGTTAATTGGTGCAGGTTACTCCCTAAAGTCTCGACATCAGTGGTGGGATGCCTTCATTGTGTAATGGGATTCTTCACCATCAATAATGTCCTCTTTTGATCTTCTATTTTTAAAACAGCTGGACCAGGGATAAAGTAATTGTTTGATATGAATGCTCTCTCACTGTCCAGAAGTAAGACCTTCCACTAAAAAGTACGAAATCAATGGTTGACCACATTTAACAGATTGAGACAAAATTTGTAATAGCATAAAGTGGTATAATACAGCTTCTTTGTACATGAAATACCTATCTCAGATGGGTTTCTTCTGTTTTGATTAAAAAGAGTCCTAATTGCCAAATGCCTGTATTTCTGATACTACAAAGTGGATCTTGATGCAGATTAGTTTGCATTACCTCTTACCACTGCTGTGTGTTTTGCGAGAATATGAGGACAGACTCATGATACTAACAGTCATAATCATTGTATTTTCAAGAGATAGGTGTAGAAGTGTTACCAGAATTGTTTTGTAACATAGATGTTGTGAAAACTTGAGGACAGCACACTGACAGAACTTGGTGTAAGAGACCTGTACAAACTTGCATTTTACGTCACAGCAATTAACAAGTTTTTAATCAGATGTCATTATTCAGTGCAGGGAAGAGAATTTTGAGTCTTCTGGTTAGGTATTAAACATTTAGCAGCTCAGGAGTGATTTCTCTTTTCTGGCTGTTAGATTACTCCAGCACAAAATCATTTTTATCCCTGAGACTCCCTGAAGAATGAAACAAAAAAGAAAGCTTTCTTTGAAAAGTACTGACCTTGTTTTCTCAAAACCTCCTTGAGAACCCGAGCTTTCTCTTCCCATCACCTGTCAAAAGTTCTTTGAGACACACCTTATTTATGATGCATTCAACCTTTCTATTTGCTACACTTTGGGAATTTTTAGAAAACAAAAGTGCCTTTCCGCTAAAGTCCATTTAATTCACATTTATTTTACCTAGTCAGTGCCACTCATCTCCCTCCACAACAGTAAAATACATGTTTAAATAAGAAGATAAATACTTAACAACTAAATCCCTGTTCCCACACAGTAAGTAGAGTACTCTGGAGAAATGATCTGTTACAGACTAAAACAGAAATGATCCCTATGCTTCTGATTACATATTGACAAGTACCGATCAATAAGGAAGTCAGCTTACGTGTCTGAGAGATGCCCTTGAGGAAAATGAACATCACATTCCTTCCTCCTGGTCCATATAACATGACTTGAGGGGCAAGTGATAGCATTGATGTTACTGACTAAAAATAAATAAAAAACGAGTAAGAGAATGGTAACATTTGCTCTTCACTTGTTTAATAGGGTTGAAATATAGGTTAAGCACCTTATAAAAGTAATTCCTGCTGCTTCTTGTCTTCAGAGACTCAAGTTGCTTTGCTGACAAGTGTATGTTTGGAGTTTTCACAGCAGTTTAATAAGAAACAGCAATGGATAGAATCTGGATAAAACAGTGCATTTCAAAATCACTTTCCTATATTCTAGCTCAGCAAAAAATCAAGTCATCACCAAACCTGCAATCACTACCAAATATCCAAGGACTTGTCTGTGTTCATCACTCATCACATGGGACAATTTTGCATGGTAGATATTTACCAAAAAAAGCATAAAATGCGTAGAAGGAATCTAATAAAAGCCCTTAGAAAGAAGGACCTTCAAAATAAAGATTTGTCTTTACTGTGCTATTTCTTGAGGAAGTCAGGAACACAAATGAGAATAAAATAGCGCTTCTGGCACCATTTCTTTTAGAGATACTGTTTGTACTTTGAGTTTTGCCACATTCTGTAGGTCATTCCTGATTCTCAAGGAAAATTTGCTTTCAAGGTGGCAACCTGAACAGCCTGCTGGCACCTAACCAGCTCTCCTCCCACGCCAAAGCCTTTGGTTCTCCTCATAATCTCAGTAAGGAGGGACAGAAGTCTTACTAGCAGCTGACATGTCGAATGGAGGTGACTCAGTTTCTTGACAGTTTAGAATACTAAGGAGGTTCTTGAGATATGCTGGAAATACGAACTCACAATGACCTAGGAAAGGGCTTTCAACAGATAGAGTTGTTTCCTTGTAACAGGGATATCAGAAGAGGAAACATTTTTTTTTAATATAAGTTTTTCACCACAGTTTTTGTTTGTTTTGGGGTTGTTTTTATGCTTTTAGGAGGTGAAATTTCTGGAGAGGAAATAGGTTTCTTGGAATGAAAACAAAGCTGGAATGTTTATTATTAAATTCTGAAGAGGGAAGATAATATTTAGAACCGAAAAGAAAGGACAAACAACGTGATGATGATGGTGAGTCACAACCCCATTGAGGTGATAAGAAACAAAAGCTATGTCTGAAATACAAAATCTGGGTTTGGAGTACAAAGGATATCACATTATAAATGGTCAGACTGCATATACATGCATTTCATGGCACAGCCACCTTAACGCCACTGTTACATGAAAACCCTACCTAATAACTGAGCATAAACAAACACGAGATTGAGTACATCAGGTGCCTATGCTCCACCTATTAAAATGATACCATATCTTTACCTGTGGGTATGTCTGAATTTACAAAGTACAAAGTCCACTGAGTAAAAGATGATACCCTTTCACATAGTCCATGACACACTGGTTGAGTTGGAACCCTGGGCAAAGGGCTTTGGCTAATATATTCCAGTGCATTTACACAGCCACCCTGCCTACATGGTTTAGCTTTTCATGAAGCTCGATGCTGCCTGAATGATGTCTTGGAGTGATGGGTGGTTTTGCACAAAATGGGCAAATTGCTCCAGAGAAGACTAAAGAAGAAAGGATGAGGTGCTGATAAATGCATCCAAGTAGGTTTGCACTGACTGATTTAACTGCAGCATGTAGTATATACTTAGGTACTTGCTGCTGGCAGTATAACACAACATCCATCACTGAAAGTTAAAATGGAGGGATTTTTATTTTATTTCTCCCAGGAGGAAATTGATGCCTTAGAAAATCCACAAGGCTTGAGTCATCAAGTCATCACTGTCAGCGGGCATGTCTTTCAGACACTTCGCCTTATCTCACTGTGAATCACACAGCAGTCAAAGGTACATACCATGGCAAAAAATTGCACCCTTCCTTTTTAAACTTTGATAGACATAGTTTAAAAAATTGCAGGGCCTGAAGCAACTACTAGATTAGAAGGAGAGCCGCCATCTGAGAAGCCTGTTTCGCATCACATCAGTGACAGCGAGGTGAAGATGTCTGGGAGCTACAGGTTTCAAAGCTCTAGGAAAGTGGTTACTTAACTATTTGGCAAAATTACTCAGCCCATGTCTCTGGTAGTGCAGAAGTAATTGAGGTTGCCTTCTGACAGGTCTCCTTTGAAGAAAGCTAGCTTTCCTCGTGAAATGGTGCCAGGATTCCCATGAGAAGTCCCTGTTCCCCAAGATGTTCAAGAAAAGACATGGTCTCTGCCATTTTCAACCACCTTCAGAAGTTCTCCTTCCATTTAGTGGGAGATCCAAGCCATAAAAAAAATCCTGAATGTTAGATAATTCTAATGTATATTTCAAGCCAGGCAGACACAGGCAAGAAATCAGAGTTCAGAAATTTCTGGTGTCTTCAGATCATTCTGGAAATGTAAGGAGGCTGTGTTTCAAGCTAGGACATCTGATTTTATGCACAGCTATGGCAAAAAAAGTGTGATGAGGGTGATGAGGTGATGGAAAAAAATCTCTATCAAATTTTATACTCATTGCAATTTTAAATATATAACCATTACTATAATGTCACAGTTGTTGTGTGCCTACATCTTTCATACTCAGAGCTGGTCCATAGAGGGGCAGATTTTGACTGATGATGACTGATGATTGTTATACTTCTCCCACCCAGGTAAATGCCTCCAATTTATATATCCATTCTCTCTGGAGAGAGGTCAGAGAGGACGGATCCTTCTATGCCATCCTTCTACGAGGCCACTGAATAAGGAAAATTTAGAGTCAGGCCTTTGAGACCTTGAGGTTGAATAACCTCACTGTCAGGCCTCCATGGCAGCTCCCATTACCTCCATCAGAACTGGCCTCTGTATTGTCTCATGGCTTCAGGAGTGGTTTTGTGCGTTTCTAAGTTTTCCTGTAAGGCAACTGCAAATATTTCATTTCCTTATGGTGTCATCTGGTATCTGCAGAGGACACAATCATGGAAAGTGTTACATGTTATTACCTACTCAACTCACACGAGGGCAACAAGGACAGAAAAAACTGAAGATGCGCAAAAGTCTGATTAAGCTCATCTTGGGCAAACTCAGCTGTTCTAGTTTCCAGGAAAGGATTCAGATAATTGATAGACATTGCTATGGTCATCTCATCAACTGAATTACTTCTGCTTGCATTTAAGAATTAATCCATCTGTGATATTGAGGCTGAAATAGTCAGAAGTCAGGTCAGTCATAATGTAGTCAGAAGTCATCTGATCCTGTGAGTTGTTACTGCAATTTGTTAAAATTGAGTTAGTGGCCTAAATTAATCATTCAAAAACCTCTATCCACTTCACTCTCTAAGATACAAATGTAAGATTGAAACCTTCATTTTGCTTTTCAATAAATGGGAAATATAGTGAAGAAATATCACACATTACTGGAATACACAAACTTTACCAAACACATGACACATTTTGAGGAAGAGCCTAATTCTCAGATTTAAAATGTGGCTTAGTAAAAATGTAATGATGCAGCTCCTTGCTTTGCTGTCCATCAAAGCTATCCAGATAAAGCCTCCTAAGATTTGCTGAAGTTTACGTATCAGGCTTGGAAACAAAACTCAGAATGTGAAAACTGCCTAAAGAGTAATCTTTTTAGCTTAGTCATCTCTGAGACTGAACATCCAATACTTTAACTTGGTTAAAAATTTTTTACTGATGCATAGGCCAAAATCTAGGTCAGGTGTTTCTGTTACAATTGTGTTGTCTCTAAATAGCTAACAAGAACAAAATGCAACAGTTTCTTTTTTGACTTTGATGTGAATTCATGTAGGTACTAGTTTCTGGATAATAAAGCACAGTTTTTCCTAAGCTACTTTGAAAAGATGGATTTTTTCTGTTATAATAATGAAGTGATATGAGATTTTTTTCCCCTTCACTGTATGTGTGAGAGAGTGTTCATCAGTGAAAACAAAACACATTTAAGTCTTCAGGCTCTAATGCTCCCAAGAGTATGACAAAAAATTGGTGGAAATACTGTTGGATCCATTCATCTTCGTTCTGAAATAATATTGGGAGATTTCAAATGACTGGTAAAAAGTGAATGTGGCACACTGCAAAGAATAAATGCAATGGGTTTGTATAATTACAAGCATTACATGGACCCTTGGCAAAATACTAATAAAGACAGATTATAAATACAGAAATAAATAGAAATTAATTCATAGGTAGTAGCTTATGTAATGTTAATAGATTTTTTTTTTTGGTGGCAAATAGATGCATTCAAGCAACAAGATGAGACTAAAATGCAGTTGCTTAAGATAGATGTACTGATTTAATACATCTGGATTACTTTAAGTCATTTGATGTAGCCCTGCATGACAATCTGGTAAAGAAACGCAGTACTATACAAAATCAATTTACCTATATCAAATGCTCTGGGAACCAATCAGCAGCTACCATCAGCATGTTTCTACTCTCCTCTATTGGGTTATTTAACAGCTTCAAAGGAGCTAATGCAGCTCAATATCTTTATCAGTGATCTGGAAGAAAACATAAACTCTGCTGGTAATGTTGCAAATTACACCAAAATTGCTGGAAAGGAAAGAATGAAGAGAAAAAAATTACATAAAGGTATTGAAGTTGGTGCTTCAGATCTTAAGCATTAAACCAGTATTTAAAAATAGGATGACCCTCAATGTGGAAGATATACTAGCTGCTGTCTTCAGAGGTCGGATCCTCTGAAGCCTCTGGTGCTGGCCCAGAGAGGAAGAGTGATGAATGAATAGAAACTACTCTCTGATCAATTATAGATTCCCATTTTCCTAATTTCTATTATTTGCATTACTCAAGGAAGGAAAAAATGCAAGGAATGAAGACACAAGAAAAAGATCACATTCCGGATTGGCAGTGCCTAACTTTGTTTTTCTATTAGATTGCTATTAATTTCTATGAAATTTCTTTTTCTTATACTAGGGAAAAAGGAGGGGAAAACCCAGCTGTCTCCTTTGAAGATGAAAGTAGGGGAAGTTTGCTGGCATACCAGCTAGCCAGCAGGAAGACAGAGGCAGGAACAATGTGAATTAGGAGAGAGGGAAAGGGAAAAAAAACACCAGCAAAAGAGGACAGAATTAGTTTGGGGATGATGGAGTGGGAGGTGAAGGGTCTCTCTCACACTGTAGTGTGTTTCCCTCTGAAAAGCAGAACTGAAGCCAAGAAACTTGTGGAATTAAAATACAGACTGTACAGTTAAAGTCTGTATTGAAAGGCATGCTCACAAAATATTTACAAGCATTTAACTTTATGAATTTAACAGAGAAAGTTCCATTCATGTTTTTATCTGCAACAGGTATGTAGGCACAGGATCAAAGTAGTGGGTGAGTGAGTATACTTTCTTAACCTTCCTTGTCAGTACTTGGTGTTTGGAGGGGGAAAGTGGTGAATATTCATGGTTGTAGGTGGAAAACCCTGCACATGGTTGCAGTGCCCATAGTGTAGGTAGAAACTTCTGAAGGGCAGAGGGGACTGGGTTGCCCACAGGGAAGGGGAGCATCAGGAAAGCATGATAGATTGCTGGCTGGTGGGTGCACATGGGTTGGGAGTGGAAACATCCCACATGGGGTAATCCAGGTCAGAGCATCTTTTGCTACATGGGGCTTTATGCAGACCTTTTTACCCCTTGCAACTTCAAAAATGCTGCCACTTATTCCTGCTTTGCCTCTGCAAAGTGTTCATACCTGTTTTAAGGTGACCCCCAAAGTGTGAAAGACACAGCCCTGTTTTTGTGTAGTGTATCAATTGCATATTGCAATCTAACAGGTCCTCATGGGTATCATTTGCACAATGAAGCTATAAATAATTCAGTATTTGGCATTCAAAGATTCCATCCCTGATAATATGCAGACTTTTTTTCCTTTTTTTTTTTCTTCCCCAAACGCAAAGTAAATATTTCACAAACGATTTCTCAGGTACAGTGTTCAAGCTTTTGTGCAGACACAGAAACCAGAGTGGGAAGCTGATTCTAGAAACCTTGTGTCTTTATTCCTAGAGATAATGAATTAATCAAAAGCAAAGATTTTTCATGTGTGTATTAGTCCCACATTAGTAACCTTAGCTTCCTGCATTTGCTAAAGAAGCATTTTAAGTACTTGTCTGTTTCCTGCCACAAGACAAGAGAAACAAAGAAAGAATTTCCAGGAGATGCACACAATTATCGAGAGGAGAGTGGCTATGGATGCCCACAGGAGCTGTGATCTTGCAAACCTGCAAACTCCTAACTTTATGTAGAACTCTATGTATCCAGTATTCCTCTTGGTTGCATAAACATGTGCAATTGCAGAGGCAGACCTTTAGCTGGCATAAGTGCTTGTGAGTTAATTGATCATTCAGAGTGAAGAAAAATCTTTATGTTGTTTGGTAACAGACTACAGGGGAATGATATTTCCTCATCGGTCACTATGCAAATGATTGAATCCACTGACAGTTTCAATGTCTTCCCTTCTTTTGCTTTGCTCATTTTCAGGTTCTCAGCTAATTTGATCTTTCAGCAGAGACAAACATTTCATTCTCATGTTCATGATACCTATTTATTTTTAAAGTGTTGTTAGCATAGTTTTAGCTGTTTACTTCTGTCTGGCCTTACTTAATTGATGTAAAAAATAGCCGTATAAAATGTTCTTCCTTGAGAAAACTTGCTAATTCCCCCCCAGAGATCTTACCCTTGTGTCTGTGTTCAGTCAATTCTACTCAATTTTGTAAAAAAAATCTAGCACTGCTCCTTCAGTGTGTTTACTTTCTTTTGTAACCATTGCCAACTAATGTGCCCTGGGAAAAGGAGTTGAATTCTTCTCATTTGCAAATACCATTACCAAAATTGTGGACCAAATTCCATGCGCAGCTTCAAATTACACACTCAATTAGGGCCTGATCCAATGCTTATTAAAGTCACTGGAAAAATTCCTCCTGATTTCAATGGGCTGTAGCTCAGACCTTGGGGAACGGATATTTCCACTGCAGATGAGGAGTTTAATCTTTGAACATGCTGGAATTCACGCAATGATAGACTCACAGGGCTGGAAAGGACTTCAGAGGTCACATCTCAAGGCAGGATCAGCTAAATTTATATCTCCCAACAGATGTCTAACCTGTTTTTAAAGGTCAGACACAGCAACTCCATGGATCGTGCTTCCAGGCAATGTTTTTCGATAATTATCCTTACTCTTAAAAAGTTCTGTTCAAATTACCGTGGTATCACTCTGCTCTCCATTGCTGGCAAAATCCTGACAAGAATACTTTTGAACAGATTAATACCCGCTATAGCAGAAGGAATTCTACCTGAAAGCCAATGTGGTTTCAGAGCCACAGGAGCACCACAGACATGGTATTTGTCCTCAGACAACTGCAAGAGAAGTGTAGGGAATGGAACAAAGGTCTCTATGTAACCTTTGCTGATCTCACCAAGGCTTTCGATACTGTGAGCAGAAAAGGTCTATGGTAAATTTGGGAACATTTAGGATGTCCGTCCAAGTCCCTTAAAATGATCATCTCACTTCATGAGGATCAGCACGGCCAAGTCAGATATGGCAATGCACTTTCTGAGCCCTTTCTAATAACCAATGATGTGAAACAAGGCTGCGTTCTCGCACCAACCCTATTCACAATCTTTTTCAGCAGGATGCTCCAAAGGGCCATGGCAGACCTAGATGATCAGGACGGTATCTACATTTGATACCGTACTGATGGAAGCCTGTTCAACCTAAGGAGACTGAAGGCCCACACCAAGACCTTAAACCATCTTGTCCAGGAGCTGCTTTATGCTGATGACGCCGCCCTTGTCGCCCACAAAGAAGCAGCTCTGCAGCGTTTAACATCCTGCTTTGCAGACACTGCTGAGCCCTTTGGGCTGGAAGTCAGCTTAAAGAAGACAGAAGTTCTCTATCAACCTGCACCTCAGGAAGTCTTCCATCATCCCCATATCACCATTGGCCAATCAGAGCTCAAATCAGTCCAGCAGTTTAATTACCTAGGTAGCCTCATCTCCTCGGATGGTAAGATTGACGGAGAGATAGACAACAGGTTAGTACAGGCATATAGTGCCTTCACAAAACTCCATAGAAGAGTTCGGCGAAATAAACACCTGAAGAAAAGTAAAAAGATCAGTGTTTACAGAGCCATTGTGCTGTCCACTCTTTTATATGGATCCAAATCATGGGTCATCTACCGCCACCACCTCCGACTCCTAGAATGCTTCCATCAACGCTGTCTCCGTACAATCCTGAACATCCACTGGTCAGATTATGTGACTAATACGTCTGTTCTAGAACAGGCAGCAATCACAAGTATTGAGGCCATGTTACTGAGAACGCAGCTGCGCTGGGCAGGGCACGTCTCAAGGATGAAGGACCACCGCCTCCCTAAGATCGTGCTTTATGGTGAACTTGCCACCAGCTGCCACAAGAGAGGAGCCCCGAAGAGAAGATACAAGGACTCCCTGAAGCAACATCTCAGCCTTGGCCTTATTGATCACCATAACTGGTCTACTCTGGCCTCCAGTCGGGAGGTCTGGCAACATACCATCTATAACGCTGCTGCTTCCTTTGAGAACACGCGCAGGATCACTCTCGACGAGAAAAGACAAAGCAGAAAGAATCGTGCCTTGCAGAATACACCACCTAAGGAGTCTTTCTGCTGTGCCTTTTGCAACCGGACTTGTCTATCTCGTATTGGCCTTTTTAGCCACCAGCATGCTTGTAACAAATGTGGGTAGAGCCCTTCCCAAATCTTCCTTCGTGAAGCCTAGCCATGATGTAAAAAGTTCTTCACATCTGCTCTAAATCAGTTCTTGCTCTAGTCTGCAACCATTACTTCCTTTTTTAATTCAAAGTAAATAAGAGAGAATACTATTTTCTTTCTCTTTGCAATAGCTTTTAATGTATCTGAAGACTATTACTGAACACGTGAGACAATCTTGTCTTCCTTAGGCTAAACAGCCTTGGTATTTCAATATGTTCTTATACTTCAATCTGTCTGTTTTCTGGATTTTAGTCATTACAGGTCCTTTCTTCTGGACCTACTTCACTTATCCCACACCTTTCCTGAGAGATAGTGCCCAAAACCAAACAAATCACTTCAGCACAGGTCTTATCAGTGCTTAGTAGAGGAAGAGCAGTTCACATGTCAGGCACAGACTCAATAAAATGTTTTTCTTTCACACACTGATATGACACTATTTGCTCCCATTTATCTTGTGACCCATAAGAACTGAACCCAGGCATAATTTGCAAATATAATTTGACTGTTTCCTGGGAGTGCTGGGGAGATGCTCAGAGCAGAATTAGCAATGCAGAGCTGCTACATGTATTAACAGAGCAAATGAAAGGGGGAGTTTGAATCCCAGTTGCTGGATGAGTTCTTCAAGCTGAGATTGAGAAAGACCATGACGTTGCCAGTTTGAGAAAGACATGTGATGATCACAGGGCACCATCATGCCGCTTCTGCAGAATTACTTCTCAGGGTAAGGCTTATTTAAGTCTTTAAGAATCTTTAAAGAGTCATTAAGGAGTCCATAAGACTCCTCTTCTGGAGGCAAGTTTCAACTACCTACTTATGTTTGTATAGTTATCTGTGCACATTTGATTTTTGGCTACTTTTTAGGGAAGTCTTTGTCTATCTTTAGATATGCAACACCAGCAAACAACAACCAACACACACACACACACACTCTGTCCGTATTTTACATATTGAATTGTCTCACTGTATCCCTCGTGAATCAGTATGAATGTGTAAAAATCAATTCTTGAAAATAGTATTCAAAACTCCATTTCCTTGACAACTTTGTCCTTTATGAAAGGACTAATGGCTGTTAGCACGTTTGAAATTGTCCGAGGAATCATTCAGTTCTTAAATTGTACTTTAAACCACAAAGACAAGATAACATTTTATCTTGTTCTTACGGAAGTTAATGGTCTAGGGCATTTCTGTGCTCAGCAGAACAGAATTGGGTCCAAAATATGAAAAGCACATAAAATTTTACACTATAGCTATTTATGAGAATACCACTATGTGTTGTTGTCTTCTTTCTATATGAATATTCAACATGCTTTGTGTGATTTTATAATAATTTACTAGGTAAAGAAATACACTGTATTTGAACCAAATTGAAGATATTCAACTAAGATCTACTCTTCCAACCTGCGGCAACATTTGAATAGTGCCATAAATCGTCAATAATAGTGTGGACTGCAATTTTACCTCTGATTTACAGTATAAAAAGTGGGTTTAAAATTATATATGGAACTCACTAGCAGTCAAGTAAATGATGACTAGAGCCTGCTGTATGAGCATTTTGGTATTTCAGAAGATAAACAACAGCACCAAATGGCCAGGTATTTCCTTGGAGAGAAATTGGGACATACTCTTTCTTTTGTACCTTTGCATTTTGCAATATTTACTGACTTAGCAGTGCAGGATGCATGAGATACTTCACTGAGGGAGACTTACAATTTTCCCATTAACAAAACAAGTAATGTGGCACTTGGTTGCTTTTTCTGACAGTCTCAATAACACCAAGAAATTGCAAAGAAGGTTGCGATATTGTTTTATTGCAAGACATTTTCAAGAGTTGGTGGGACTGAATAAACTACCTGCACAACAAACAGTGGAAAAAGCTGTTAAGAAACTGAATCTATTCTGCTATTTCTCAGGTATAGAGTGCTTATTTAATATTTATTAGCAAACAGTTTTGAAAGGTGTCAAACCACCTCCAAACTGAGATATTGTAACAACGATGCTGAGTTCACAGTGTGAAAAACATTAAGATATCCAAATACACAGGACAAATGTTGACCTCAGATTAAGCAATTGTTATCCTTTTGCAAGCAGTGATAAATGCACTAAAGACACTTCTGGAATGACACCATCATCTTACCAAAATCAGTGACAGGAGTTCTGTGGACTGCAACAGATCCAAGATTTCATTCCTGAACCTATGAGGTGTTGAAATGAAATGAATCAGATGTTGGAGAAGGTTGCCAGATATCGCTGATCAACAGCACAGGTGTCGTTTAGTCCAAAAAATCACATCAGTCTGGATGAAATAACAGCATTAGATCAGAAATTATACTAAATGCAATAAAACAGATCAATGCATTATTAAGGTTCAAAATGTGTTCAAACAACAATAAAGACTACATTAAAAAAAAATGTTCATGCATAATTACCAGTAAGCCACCCACTCAGTGTTTTTGTACTAAGTTTGCCAATACTAGAACACAAAAGGAGCGGGTTGAAGCTGGACAGGGAAGCACTGAGCTGGGCTGCCCAGGGAGGCTGTGAAACCTCTGTCCTCAGAGGTTTTAATGATTTCACAGGACAAAGCTCTGAGTGACCTGGGCTGAATTAAGCTTTGACCTTGCTTTCAGTTGGAAATTGAACTACAGACCTAGTGGGGTCTCTTCCAGCCTCAGCGATGCTCTGGTGTCCCTCTGTGAGCCACAGCTTGAGGCTGTGCCCTGTCCTTCATTCACTGCCTCTCCATATGCTGGTGATAAGTATTAACCCAGTTTTCCCCCAACCTGTGCACACCTCCTGATGTCAGTTATATCTGTTGCACAACCATGTCCAACAAGGTGTTCATACTGAAAACCATGCATGGGAAAACCTGTAAGACCTGTTGTCATATTAAGGAGAGATCTGAACTTCTGGTTCTCCTCTGTTTTTCTTAGACATGAGATGTATAGAAGAATTAGACAGCAGAGGTATTCCTGTCTTCTAAATCTGCATAGAGGAAGCTTCTTTTGAATTTTAGTCTGCACCATTAATTTTTGACCCCATTAAAAGATAAAAAAAAAAAAAAAAGAAACTTCTGTGGCATTTAGTATTTTGCAGCAGTTTCCCATGTCTTGGTTTTTTTCAAGCTGAGACCCAGTTCTTCTGGTACATAATCACTAGGTAATTCTAGAGCTAAATTACCACTTTCTGAGAAGTGCACAGTATGGCTTAATCTTTAGTGGATTCATGAACAGAAACAGAGAAAGCATGGAGATAATAGAGTTAACATTCTTCTTCCATGTTAACAGAAGAAGAAAAACCTCTATCTTCCAGTTAATCTCCAAGATCCCAAGGGTAAGAATGCATAAACAGAGTGGAACATTGGTTTTGCTAACAAAGCCCAGCAGACCACCAGATAATAACTTTAAATATTGCACTGTAAGTAAAAGATGTAATTTAAGATGCTGTTTTATGCGCATCATAAAATAAGTTTGTAGCAGGAAAACTGCAGCCAGAGTAGTTGCAGAGTTCTAGCAACATTTTCACACATATGCCACATAACTCCAGCTATTGAAGCCAATTCCAATCAGGTAAGACTGCTCTGAGGTACTTTTCCAGAGCATTTTTACTTATTTCTTCTTCAGTCAGTGACGGTATTAAAAGTCACATGGATGACACTTTGCTGTTGTCAAGAACAGCATGGAGAAAAGTCCCGAGTAGGTATGTGTGATGGTGGCAGGCCTGGATGGAGGCTCTACTGGAGACAAGGCAGAGCCTGAACCTAAATTACTCAGAGGGTCTCTCCAGCTGAATGGCCCTAAAGCCCTTCCTTCATGGCTAGAGCTGAACTAGAGGTATGCACCAAAGAAATTACGTGATTCACAAGTCTTACTGTGATGAGCTGATTTTGAACATAAAGCATTTATGTCATTTCAATGTATTTATTATTAGGACATATTTTTCAAATGGGTTATTATGTCCCTATACATGTTCTTAGCACACCTAGACCAGATTTTGCAAGAGAGAAAAAACCGTGTAATCTTCCATCACCTGTACTCCAACCTCACCTGAATACAATCTTGTATATCTTACAGCCAGATTCTTCAGAAGTAGATTTAGGACCCAGGAATCATCAAGGTTTGGATGGATTGGGCTGCTTAACTGTATTTTTCTTGTTTGTTTGTTACTGGTGTATTCAAACACCCCAAGATGCACCATCTGCTTGAAAGTATGGTACTAATGAAAAGGCCCACTGTGACAACACTGTGTCTGACAAAAACTGCAAGCGAGGAGGATGACAAACACCCCATGTTCCTGTCTGCTAATAAATAATGGTTTTTATTTCTCTTTCAGGTTTTGCAAGAGCTCAGTCTCTCTCAGCATTTCACAGAATCACAGAATTCTTAAGGTTGGAAGGGACTTCCAGAGACCATGTAATCTAACCCCCCTGCCAAGGCAGGGTCACCTAGAGCAGATTACACAGGAATGTATCCAGGTGGTTTTGAATGTCTCCAGAGACAGAGACACCACGACTCCCCTGGGCAGCCTGTTCCAATGCTCTGCCACTTTCAACCTCATGCTGAGGTGAAACTTCTTGTGTTTTAGTTTATGGCCCGTTTATTGCTCCTCGTCCTGTCACTGCAGACCACTGAAAAGTGTCTGGCACCATCCTCTTGGTACCTGCCTTTGAAATATTTACAGTCTTGATGAGATCCCCTCTCAGTCTTCTCTCTCTAGACTAAACAGGCCCATTTACTCACTGTTAATATTCCTAAGCCTTCACATAATGACAATTTTCCCACTTGAGCAGTGTTTTTGGCTTTTTTGGCCACCATGGGACCCACTGCCCAGGCTCGTCCTCCCTCCGCCAGCTTCGAGGGCAGGGCCAGCCCAGCCACAGCCACTCGAGGCCCGAGCACAGGGCGCCCGCCGGGGCTCCCCGACAGACTACAACTCCCGGCATGCCCCGCGCCCGCCGCGCGGCACGCTGGGAGCTGTAGTTCACCCAGCGCGCCGTGGTCGCCCAAATCGCGCAGCCAGTGGCACCCTTCCCGCTGCCGCCCGAACTGTGTGTGTGCGCCTGGGAAGGCGAGGAGCAGGGGTGCCGCTTCTCCCCGCTCCGCTCCAGCCAGCGGTGGTTGTGGGGACCGGGCCGCGGTGGGGGACAGGCTGGATCCATGACCACAGTGGTGGGAGGTTCCACAAGACCAAGTGCCGGGTCCTACACTTCTGTCACACCACCCCCATCCAGCGCTACTGGCTGGGGGCAGAGCGGCTGAAAAGGTGCTCATCATTAAAGGACCTGGGGGTGCTGGTCGACAGCCAGCTGAACATGAGCCAGCAGTATGCCCAGGTGGCCAAGAAGGCCGATGGCATCCTGGCTCGTACTAGAAATAATGTGGCCAGCAGGACAGCGATTGTCCCCCTGTACTCGGCACTGGTGAGGCTGCACCTCAAATCCTCTGTCCAGTTCTGGGCCCTCAATTCAGGAAGGACACTGAGGTGCTGGACACATCTAGAGAAGGGCAACGAACCTGGTGACGGATTTGGAGCACAAGTCCTACAAGGAGCAGCTGAGGGAGCTGGGGTGTTTAGCCTGGAGGAGGATCAGGAGGGACCTTATCACCCTCTACAACTACTTGGAAGGAGGTTGTCGCAAGGTGGGGGGTCAGTCTCTTCTCCCAAGAAAACAGTGACAGGATCAGACGACATGGCCTCAACCTGCACCAGGGCAGGTTCAGGTTGGACATTTGGAGGAATTTCTTCACAGAAGGGGTGATTTGACACTGGAATGTCAAATTTGACACTGCCGCCCAGGCAGGTGGTGGAGTCACCGTCTCTGGAGGTGTTTCAGGAAAGACTGAAGGCACTCAGTTAACGCGGTGGTGTTCGGTCACAGGTTGGACTCGATAATCTCGGAGCTCTTTTGCGACCCGACTGATACTGTGATTCCGTGACTGACTCCCTTCAGCGAGCGCAGAAGGGCTGTGAACATGAACATCCCTCAGCCTCTTGGGTGGACACCGAGGCGCGCGCCCGCGCATGCGCGCAGAGGGGGAGGGGGCCGCGCCGCCGTCCTCGTGCCCGCGCAGGGGGCGGTGCTGCCGGGGCGGGGAGGGCGCGGGGCCGCGCTCGGGGGCGCGCAGCAGAAGCGGCAGCGCCCGCTCTCGGCCCGCGCCCCGCCGGTAGCGCCCGCAGAGCCGCGCCGAGACAGCGCCCGCCCGTCGTGAGGGAGCGGCAGCACCGCCGGCCCCCTCCGCCCCTCCTCCTCCACCGCCTCCTCCTCCTCCGCCCTCCCCCCCGCCCCTCCTCCAGCCGGAGCGAG